>NC_037678.1:75168459-75172418 GCF_003255815.1 Theropithecus gelada | reverse complement strand
TTTTTTTTTTTTGAGAGGGAGTCTCGCTCTGTCGCCCAGGCTGGGATGCAGTGGCCGGATCTCAGCTCACTGCAAGCTCCGCCTCCCGGGTTTACGCCATTCTCCTGCCTCAGCCTCCCGAGTAGCTGGGACTACAGGCGCCCGCCACCTCGCCCGGCTAGTTATTTTTTGTATTTTTTAGTTGAGATGGGGTTTCACCTGGTTAGCCAGGACGGTCTCGATCTCCTGACCTCGTGATCCGCCCGTCTCGGCCTCCCAAAGTGCTGGGATTACAGGCTTGAGCCACCGCGCCCGGCCAGCAAGTGCATTTTTTGTTTGTTTGTTTGTTTTTTTTTTTGAGACAGAGTTTCACTCTGTCACCCAGGCTGAAGCACAGTGGCATGATCTCAGCTCACGGGACCTCCACCTCCCAGGTTCAAAGGATTCTCCTGCCTCAGCCTCCCAAGTAGCTGGGATCACAGGAATGTACCACCACTCCTGGCTAATTTTTGTATTTTTAGTTGAGACAGGGTTTCTGCCATATTGGCCAGGCTGATCTCCGATTCCTGACCTCATATGATCCACCCGCCTTGGCCTCCCAAAGTGCTAGGATTATAAGCATGAGCCACTGTGCCCAGCCCAGTGCAATTTGATATTAAAACCACATTACTCACTTTGGAAGGCCAAGGTGGGAGGATTGCTGGAGCTCAGGAGTTCAAGGCCAGCCTGGACAACATAGCAAGACCCTGTCTCTACTAAATATTTAAAATGTAGCTGGGTGTGGTGGTGCATGCCTGTGGCAGGAGGATCGCTTAGCCAGGGAGGTCCAGGCTGCAGTAAGCCGTGAACACACTACTGTACTGTAGCTTGGGTGGCAGAGTAAAGGCCTTGTCTCAAAAAAAAAAATATATATATATATATATATATACACACACACACATATATTTTTATATATATATGAAGAAAAAAGTTGGAGACTGACACTGCCTGACTTCAAGACTTACTATAAAGTTACAGTAATCAAGATAGTGGGCCAGGTGCAGTGGCTCACACCTGTAATCTCAGCACTTTGGGAGGCCAAGATGGGCGGATCACGAGGTCAGGAGATTGAGACCATCCTAGCGAACACGGTGAAACCCCATCTCTACTAAAAATACAAAAAATTAGCCGGGCATGGTGGCAGGCCCCTGTAGTCCCAGCTACTCAGGAGGCTGAGGCAGGAGAATGGCGTAAACCTGGGAGGCGGAGCTTGCAGTGAGCCGAGACTGCACCACTGCACTCTAGCCTGGGTGACAGAGCGAGACTCTGTCTCAAAAAAAAAAAAAAAAAACTTGAAGAAAGATAGTGCGGTGGCCAGACACAGTGGCTTATGCCTGTAATCCCAGCATTTTGTGAGGCTGAGGCAGGCAGATCACCTGAAGTCAGGAGTTTGAGACCAGCCTGGCCAACATGGTGAAATCCTGTCTCTACTAAAAATAGAAAAACTAGCAGGGCATGGTGGTGCACGCCTGTAGTCCCAGTTACCAGGGAGGCTAAGGCGGGAGGGTGGCTTGAACTTGGAAGGTGGAGGTTGCAGTGAGCCAGGATTGCACCATTGCACTCCAGGCTGGGTAAGAGTGAGACTCCATCTCAAAAAACAAACAAACAAAACAAAACAAAACAAAAAACACAGATAGTGTAGTATTGGCAAAAAAACTAGACAAACAGATTAATGGAACAGAATAAAGAACCCAGGAGAGACCCATATTAACACAGTAAACTGGTCTCTGACAAAGGAGTAAAAGCAATACAATGGAACAAAGATAGAAAGATTGTCTTTTCAAGAGATTATATTGGAACTGAACATCCATATGCAAAAACATGAATCTAGACATAGACCTTACACTCTTCACAAAAATTAACTCAAAATGGATCACAGACCTAAATGTAAAACACAAAACAGGATGGGCACAGTGGCTCACGCCTGTAATCCCAGCACTTTGGGAAGACAAGGCGGGTGGATCACCTGAGGTCAGGAGTTCGAGACCAGCCTGGCCAACATGGTGAAACCACATTTCTACTAAAAATACAAAAATTAGCCAGGCATGGTGGCGGGCACCTGTAACCTCAGCTACTTGGGAGGCTGAGACAGGAGAATCGCTTGAACCTGGGAGGCGGAGGTTGCAGTGAGCCGAGATCGCACCACTGCACTCCAGCCTGGGCGACAGAGCAAGACTCTGTCTCAAAAAAAAAAGACCAAAAAACCCCACAAAACTGTAAAAATTCTAGTAGATAACATAGAAGAAAATCTAGATGATCTTGGATAGGTGATGACTTTTTAGATGCAACAGTAAAGGCAGGATCCATTAAAAAAAACTGATGAACGGCTGGGCACAGTGGCTCATGCCTGTAATCTCAGCACTTTGGGAGGCCAAGGCGGGCGGATCACCTGAGGTTGGGAGTTGAAGACCAGCCTGACCAACATGGTGAAACCCTGTCTCTACTAAAAATACAAAATTAGCCAGGCATGGTGGCGCATGCCTGTAATCCCAGCTACTTGGGAAGCTGAGGCAAGAGAATTGCTTGAACCCAGGAGGCAATGTTGCAGTGAGCTGAGATTGCACCATTGCACTCCAGCCTGGGCAACAAGAGAGAAACTCCAGCTAAAAAAATAATAAAAAGAAAGAAATTGATAAGCTTCATTAATTTTTTTTTTTTTTTTGGAAACAAGGTCTTGTTCTGTCACCCAGGCTGGAGTGCGGCGGCATAGTCACAGCTCAGTGCAGCCTTGACCTCCTGGGCTTAAGCAATCCTTCGACCTCAGCCTCCCAAGTAGCTGGGACCACAGGTGTGCATCACAGTCAGCCAATTTTTGTGTTTTTTTGTAGAGATGAAGTCTCTATGTTGCACAGGCTGGTTTTGAACTCCTGGGCTCGAGCAATCCTCCTGCCTTGGCCTCCCAAAGCGCTGGGATTATAGGACTCATGAGCTACCTCACCCGGCCCACTTCATTAAATTATATGAAACTGGACTTCATTAAAATTAAAAAGCTCTGCTTTGTGAAAGACACTGTCAAGAGAATGAGGAGACAAGCCACAGACTGGGAGAAAATATTTGCAAAAGGTATATCTGATAAAGAGCTGTTATCCAAAATACACAAAGAACTCTTAAAACTCAACAAAAAGAAATCACCCAAACAAGTTGCCTGTTTTAAAATGGGCAAAAGACTTGAATGGACAGCTCACTAAAGATTTACAGATGGTAAATAAGCATAGGAAAGATACTCTACATCATACGTTATTAGGGAACTGCAAATTAAAACAAGATTTCTCTACATACCTACTAGAATGGCCAAAAGCCAGCCGGGCGCAGACGCTCACTCCTGTAATCCCAGCACTTTGGGAGGCCGAAGCAGGTAGATCACTTCAGGTCAGGAGTTCGAGACCAGCCTGGCCATATGGTGAAACGCTGTCTCTTCTAAAAACACAAAAATCGGCCGGGCGCGGTGGCTCAAGCCTGTAATCCCAGCACTTTGGGAGGCCGAGACGGGCGGATCACGAGGTCAGGAGATCGAGACCATCCTGGCTAACATGGTGAAACCCCGTCTCTACTAAAAAATACAAAAAACTAGCCGGGCGCGGTGGCGGGCGCCTGTAGTCCCAGCTACTCGGGAGGCTGAGGCAGGAGAATGGCGTGAACCCGGGAGGCGGAGCTTGCAGTGAGCAGAGATCTGGCCACTGCAGTGAGCAGAGATCCGGCCACTGCACTCCAGCCTGGGCGGCAGAGCGAGACTCCATCTCAAAAAAAAAAAAAAAAAAAAAACAACACAAAAATCAGCTAGGCGCAGTGGTGTGTGCCTGTAGTCCCAGCTATTTGGGAGGCTGAGGCAGAAGAATCGTTTGAACCCAGGAGGCGGAGGTTGCAGTGAGTGGAGATTGCGCCACTGCACTCCAGCCTGGGTGACAGAGCAAGACTCCATCTCAAAAAAAAAAAAAAAAAAA
>NC_037678.1:75123322-75168376 GCF_003255815.1 Theropithecus gelada | reverse complement strand
AAAAAAAAAAAAAAAAAAAAAAAATTAGCCAGGTATGGTGGCACGTGCCTGTAGTCCTAGCTACTCGGGAAGCTGAGGCAGGAGAATCGCTTGAACCCAGGCAGTCAAGGTTGCAGTGAGGTGAGATAGTGCCCCTGCACTACAGCCTGGATGACAAAGGACACTCCATCTCAGGAAAAAAAAATAAAAGAGAATGGGCCAAAGCCCAGTGACAAAACCAAATGCCTCAGAGGATGTGGAGCAACAGAAACCCTCATTAACTGCCAATAGGAATGCAAAATGGTACAGCCACTTTTGAAGACAGTTTGGCAGTTTCTTACAAAATGAAACACTCTTATCACAGGATCCAGGAGTCATACTCCTTGGTATTTATGAGTATTTCTACTCCCAAAGGAGTTGAAGACTTATGTTCACACAAAAACCTGTACACAAATGTTTGTAGCAGCTGTATTCATAACTGCCAAAACTTGGAAGCAACCAAGATGTCCTTCCGTAGGTGAACAGATAATGCACATCTACATAATGGAATACTATTCAGCAGTACTTCTAAAATGAGCTGTCAAGCTCATGATTCTGCCATGAAAAGACTTGCAGGAATCTTAAATGCACATTACTAAGTGAAAGAAGTCAATCTGAAAAGGCTACATATACGGTATGAATCCAACTATACAACATTCTGAAAGAGGCAAAACTGTGGAAGCAGTAAAAGATCAATGGTTGCTAAGGGTTGAGGGGAGGGAAGGATGAATAGGTGGAGCAGAGGACTGTTAGGGCAGTGAAACTCTTCTGTATGACACTATAATGGTAGATGCATATCACTGAAAATACATCCAAACCTATAGAACGTACAACCCCAAGAGTGAACTCTAATGTAAACCATGGACTCTGGTGATAGTGACCTGTCATTCACTGTCATTCAATTTAAACAAATGACCACTCTGGTGCCCAGTGTTGGTGATAGGGGAGGCTGTGCATGTGTGGGGATAGGGAGTAAACGAGAACTCTCTGTACCCTCTGCTCAGTTTTACTGTGAACTTAAAATTGCACTGAACAAATAAAGTCTATTTAAGAAACGGTCACAGCCACTTCAATCATGGTAATAAATATACAGAGACTTGGTCAATGGGTCACAGAGTATTGCATCTGACAAACACAGTTAACTGCATTACAATAAAATATAGGAATAAAAAACTAAAATAATAAAATAAAATATAGGAATAATTGTTTAAAAGATTGAGGCCAGGGGTGGTGGCTCACACCTGTAATCTCAGCACTTTAGGAGGCCAACATGGGTGGATCACCTGAGGTCAGGAGTTCAAGACCAGCCTGACCAACACAGTGAAGCCCTGTCTCTACTAAAGATACAAAAATTAGCCAGGCATGGTGGCACATGCTTGTAATCCCAGCTACTTGGGAGGCTGAGGCGGGAGAATTGCTCGAACCCAGGAGGCGGAGGTTGCAGTGAGCCAAGATTGCACTACTGCACTCTAGCCTGAGTGACAGAGTTAGACTCCATCTCAAAAAAAAAGAAAAAGAAAATATTGAGCTCTGGGGGATGCTGTACAGTGAGTAGTGCCACAGGGCTAGAAAAAACCACCCTGCCCTAGAGGAGACATGATGATCCAATCCTATCCCAGGGCTCACCACCCTCCCAATCAGTGATCCACATACATGCAGGCCAGTTCCTGCTTAAAACCTGTGACTTCTTCCTCCCTCCAGGTAAGCTCTCTTCTCTGGGCTCTACCGTCCTCTTGTCATCACCTGTTGTCCCAGGAGTGTTTGTGGAGGTACACTGGTAACACTACCAGCTGCTCAAAGTCTCTAGTTCTCTCAGGAAGCTGAGGGATGTGTGATTTGGCCAGGGTTCCTGGGGCAGAGAGAAGAAAGGGAGGAGGCTTGGAGATGGAGGCAAGTTTGCTTCCATAGCCATCTCACTGTTGGTTCCAAATCCTGGCTCCTTCACTTGGCCTTCCTCACTAAAGTGCCCCTTCTTCCTTTGGGTGTTTAAAGCACTTGTGAGCAGCAATTCAGGGATGCTCAAACCATTGCTGCCTTGCAGTCATCTGCAGTCACCTGGCCTTAGCTCTGCCTCTCCTGGAACCTTGGGGACATTCTGTATCTTGCATTGCACCCAGCAGAGCATTAGGCCCAAGGGAGGCTCGATGAATATATGGTGAGCATAAGTTGTGGTGGAAACCCAGCCCAAGGTGCTAGGGCAGAAGTGTGAAGTATGAGAAGGGTGCTGGGCAAGCTCATCCAGTTAAGAAAACCCTGGTCCAACTGGGCATCTGGAACAGGAACTGGAGCTCAGCAGCCCTAGGGTGTGGTCTCAGTCTCTACTATTCTCTTGTGCATCAGTTTGCCCCACATCATGGGAACCAAGACACCAGCCATGCCTAACCTCAACTTCCCACGGCTCCCAGGGGAGCAGGGTCTCAAACTCTTCCTTAAGTTCAGTTTGAAAAAAAGGCAGAAAGAATTCAGATCAGTAAGCTTCAGCTCTTCCATAGAGCACAAAATGGCCTGTTCCCTGAGAACACAGCCAATCCACCAGGACCACCAGCCTGGGGTGAGGGGTGGCCAGGAGAACAGCATGTATAGGGAAGGGGTGTCCCTATTAGAGGCCTGTGGGACATTTCCACGGGTGGGACTTGGTCACACACACAGAGTAACATCCCTTTAAGTCTTCAAGGTCAAGGGGGTTTGTGGTACCATAAAATGGAAGAGGTGGCCTCATCCCAATTATGTTGACAGTGGTGGTAGAAGGTCTGGCATGGCTGGTAGCCTTGGCCATGGACTTGGAAGGGCTAATCATCAGTGCTGCCTCCAAAGTGGGTGTAGGTGGGTCCATCCTGGGTGCTAAAGGGCAACTGATGGATGGTAAGCATGAGACGGAGCTGAGCACCTAGGATGCTCGTTCTGCCAAGAAAGCCTCACCTTCCTTGATAACAGGAAGATCATGAAAATCAATGTAAACTGAGGTGGTTTTTTCCCCCCAACTGAGTAAGTTTAAACCTTCACTAGAAGCTGCTGATTAAAGACCTCCTAACTACCAGCTTTTGGTACCCCACCCCTATCCCTTTGGGACTCAACATGGTACAGGCAGGCCCAGCTCCACATTGTCTGAGGGCTTTTTCCCAGGGGCAGAAAGAGCCAGGGAATGTATGCACCCTGGGATCAACCTGTAACCACTGACTAAAGGCAGCAGGCAAACACCCACAGCTGCCACCCCTCCGGCGAGGTAATTCAGAGGCAACTGCTGTGTGCAGGCCCCTAGAGGCACTCAGCTCCCTACCACAGTCCCAATAGGCTTGACAAGCATTCACAAGGACTGTCTCCCCTTCCTGCTTCCCGGGATCACCGCCCGCCCCACATAAACCACTCGCACCAATTCTTGGCTCAGGCGCTGCTTCTCAGGTGGCTCTGCCACAGCCACCTGCCACTTGTGATATATACTTTGGTGGAGAAAGTGTGTGCCACCATCTAAAGGAAGCCCCTAAGGAGACAGAGGTGAGGTGGGGATGAGAGATGGAGGCCTCCCAAGAAGCCTCCTTGGGGGATCCTTGACCATGAAGGCTCAGACGCCCAGCTTGGGGGCCATCCAGAGAGGCACTCACTCGTAGGAGCAGGATGCATGCATCAAACTCACAAAGAGAGGGTGAAACCACACAGCCAGTGCTTTTAATTCAAAATGAGAAATATATCATCCAGGCTAGACTGCTCACATTCACCTGACAGCACCTTCTCTCCCTGCAGATGAGGGAAGGCTGTGATGATTTTATCTAGAGCCTGCCTGGTGGGCATGAGCTTGGCATAAAAGGAGCTGCAGAATCCTGCTGCTGATTGACAGACGCATTTCTGAACTCTTTGGGGGCCAGACACTGAGCAGGACCTTGTTGATAATAGTGCCTAAGTGGGCACAAAGCCAGGGGCTGGGGCCTGCCAGCATGCAGGCACAGCTCCTCCACTCTCAGGGGAGTCTGAGGCCCCTTGTCTTTCAATGACTCTGGGTTGGTTTTTGTTTTTTTTTTTTTTTTTTTTGAGACGGAGTCTCACTCTGTTGCCCAGGCTGGAGTGAAGTGGCACACTCTCAGCTCACTGCAACCTCCGCCTCCCAGGTTCAAGTGATTCTCGTGTCTCAGCCTCCTGAGTAGCTGGGATTACAGGTGGGTGCCATACACCCAGCTAAGTTTTGTATTTTTAGTGGAGACAGGGTTTCACTATGTTGGCCAGGCTGGTCTCGAACTCCCGACCTGAGGTGATCCACCCACCTCGGCCTCCCAAAGTGCTGGGATTACAGGCGTGAGCCACCACGCCCGGCCTGGACTGTGGGTTTGGAAGGAGAAGAGTGGGCTGAGTTCCAGTCAGCTCCTTACCCTAGCACTAGGGCTGGCAGGGATGGAGGAAGGTGGGGTCAAGGACAAGCGTGGCTGCCACACTGCAATGGTCTAGGTTACACAGCAGCTCTAGGCTCAGGATGTTCTGTGGTTCCACTAACCTGAGGATAGGCAGGACCTCCTCCACCCTCTGCCCCCTTTCTGCAGGCTTGTGTCACCCACTTGTCCTGGTATAGCAGTACATCAGAACTGGGAGCAGGCAGTAGATGCCAAGCTTCATCTGGCTGTGTGTCCACCCTCTGCCTGCCCTCAGAAGTACCATCCCAAAGAGGAATCAGCGGGGCCAAGCAGCACTGAGTTCCTTCTCTAGGCCTTGGACAAACTGGTCATTGAGGAAAAGCAGCTGACCATGGGGCAGAAAGCGGGTGAGGATGCCCTCAATGCGGTCAGCCCGCAGCAGGAGGTTGGTACCGGGGGCCAGCAGCCGGAGGTGGTCAAGGAGGAGGCGTGCCAGCAGCCGGAGGGTGCCCTCAGCCAGCAGCAGGTTCTCGTGGGCGTCCAGCACCAGGGCAAAGCCTAATGAGAGCACGCCCAGCCACACCACCGTCCGTGGCTCCTGGAAAGGGTTCTCTGCCGCCAGGCGGAAAGCCCCACGTGGGGCCTCATGCAGCGGCACTTGCTCATCTGAGGACTGCGGCTGCAGGTCCATGGGGGGCCGGCCGGACGCCTGCTGCTGCAGCCGGCACATTGACTCCACCTGCCTGGAGAGAGTGGGCAGGTCAGGATGGTGGGCTCACACACCAACTTTGTCAACCTCATAACCAACCCTGGTGCTGGGAGCTACCATCATCCCCATATCTCAAGTGAGAAAACTGAGGACTAGAGAGACTAAGTGATCTGCCCAGGGCCACAGAATCAGGAAGTGTGAGCCTCCAGGTCCTGAACCACTTTATTCCATGTGGCCAAGAGGGCAGGTTTTCAACCCAGCTCCTTGGGCTGAAAAAGAGCACCACAGGAAGAAGATCCTGCCCTCACCTGCTTCACAGAGGCCTTCTCCACATAAAGGAAAGGGATGAGGAAGAAAATAAACGCCATAGGGGGGAGGGGGGAGGGATTGCATTGGGAGTTATACCTGATGTAAATGACGAGTTGATGGGTGCTGACGAGTTGATGGGTGCAGCACACCAACATGGCACAAGTATACATATGTAACAAACCTGCACGTTATGCACATGTACCCTAGAACTTAAAGTATTATAATAATAAAAAATAAATTAATTTAAAAAAATAAATTTAAAAAAAAAAAAAAGAAAATAAACACCATTGCCCAACATAGGCTGTCCAATCTCCACCCTATTCTGCAACCCTCTCCAGGTATGAAAGAAAGACCTTCCTTTGGACCAACAAGGCTTCTTAGACGCTCCCTTTGATCTTTCCTGAATTACCTTCCAGTCTGAGCCATGCACAGGCTGGTTTCAAAGGCATATATTTGGTTTTCTGAGCTACAGGGAGGGGAAGGAGAATGAGAAGAACAAGGGGAAGGCAGGAGTTGGCAGACGGTTGCCCCAGAGTGGTGCCACCCCACCCAGAATGCAGAGGTCCAGGAGGCTCCAGCACCTGCCAGCTCTGGCTGGGTCTGAGAGGGAAGAGCCAAGGCTAGCCACCCCAGTCTGGAACAGTATATTCCAAACTGTGATCTGGATCCCTGGCTTTCTGGAGTCCTCATGTACCACACTCTCTCTCTTCCTTAGAGATTCATAAAGTAGGGGCTGGACGCAGTGGCTCACGCCTGTAATCCCAGCACTTTGGGAGGCCGAGGTGGGTGGATCACAAGGTCAGGAGTTCAGGACCAGCCTGGCCAAAATGGTGAAACCCCATCTCTACTAAAAATACAAAAATTAGCCGGGCATGGTGGCAGATGTCTGTAATCCCAGCTATTTGGGAGGCTGAGGCAAGAGAGTTGCTTGAACCTGGGAGGTGGAGGTTGCAGTGAGCCCAAACTGCCACCACACTCCAGCCTGGGCGACAGAGCAAGACTCCATCGCAAAAAAAAAAAAAAAAGAGATTCATAAAGTCTACAGGCATACTAAAGGCCCTGTTAAGTACTGCACTGAAAAGCATGTTTAAACTGTTGGCCGGGCGCAGTAGCTCATGCCTGTAATCCCAGCACTTTTGGAGGCCAAGGCGGTCGGATCACGAGGTCAGGAGATCAAGACCATCCTGGCTAACATGGTGAAATCCCGTCCCTACTAAAAATACAGAAAATTAGCTGGGCGTGGTGGTGGGCACCTGTAGTCCCAGCTACTCGGGACGCTGAAGCAGGAGAATGGCGTGAACCCGGGAGGTGGAGCTTGCAGTGAGCCAAGATCGCGCCACTGCACTCCAGCCTGGGCAACAGAGCGAGACTCAGTCAGCCTGGGTGACAGAGCGAGACTCCATCTCAAAAAAAACAAAAAACAAGGCCGGGCGCGGTGGCTCAAGCCTGTAATCCCAGCACTTTGAGAGGCCGAGACGGGCGGATCACGAGGTCAGGAGATCGAGACTATCCTGGCTAACACGGTGAAACCCCGTTTCTACTAAAAAAAATACAAAAAAAAAAAAAACTAGCCGGGCGAGGTGGTGGGCGCCTGTAGTCCCAGCTACTTGGGAGGCTGAGGCAGGAGAATGGCGTAAACCCAGGAGGTGGAGCTTGCAGTGAGCTGAGATCCGGCCACTGCACTCCAGCCTGGGCGACAGAGCGAGACTCCATCTCAAAAAAAAAAAAAAAAAAAAATCTGTACCGTCTGCTTGCCTACTCTCAAACCCTTTTTTTTTTTGACACCGAGTTTCACTCTTGTCGCCCAGGATGGAGTGCAATGGCACAATCTTGGCTCACCGCAACCTCCTCCTCCAGGGTTCAAGTGATTCTCCTACCTCAGCCTTCCCAAGTAGCTGAAATTATAGGCATGCGCCACCACGCCCAGCTAATTTTGTATTTTTAGTAGATATAGGGTTTCTCCATGTTAGTCAGGCTGGTCTCGAACTCCTGACCTCAGGTGATCCGCCCACCTCAGCCTCCCAAAGTACTGGGATTATAGGCATAAGCCACCGCACCCGGCCTACTCTCAAATGTTAGTTCTGCTACTTTCTAGCTGCGTAACCTTGGACAGGTTAAATTCCTTAAACACTCTGTACCTCAGTTTACTCATCTGTAAGGTGGAGATAATAACTATACTTATCTCGAAAGACTATTATGAGGGTTAAATGAGTTAATATACATAAGATATTCAGAATACAAATGCTTAGCACTTACAGGCTGAACAAATGCTAATTATACTAACAATGATGATAACAGAATTACTTATTTAACTGTTTTCACATAACACTTATGAAAAGCTGTGGAAGACTCCCTAGGAAATGCCACTCTAAAACTTCCTCTCTGCTTCTTAGTCCTCCTATTTATCTGCGTCCCCACTCCCTGAGAATACCTATTACAATCAGGCACGTGTTCAATGAAGGCCTGGGGCTGGGCTGTGTGGTTACCTGGCCACAGCTAAAATCTGTTCCTTCCGGAGAAGCCTGTCCCTTTCTGCACCATGCGGCCGTGGGTTATCAGGCGACTTCTCAGCACCAAAGACGCAGGAGTAGAGCACTCGGCAAAGTCCCGTGTCCTCAGTATTCGGGGCCCTCAAGGTGTGAATGAGGAAGGCGTGGACCATGGCTCCAGGGTGGGTGCTACAGTGAAGCCAGAGACCTTGGTAAGGTGAGAGTGAACCCCAGCAGGAGAGGCAACCATAGGAAGGGGCTGACCTGGCAGTGTCTGGGAGTGTATCCAGAGGCTGGTGAGGCTGGACACTTTGAACAACAGCATCTGAACAGTATCACATAACAGAATCCAGTGGTTAAAAAAAAAAAAAAGGCCGGGCGCAGTGGCTCAAGCCTGTAATCCCAGCACTTTGGGAGGCCAAGACGGGCGGATCACAAGGTCAGGAGATCGAGACCATCCTGGCTAACACGGTGAAACCCCGTCTCTACTAAAAAATACAAAAAACTAGCCGGGCGAGGTGGCGGGCGCCTGTAGTCCCAGCTACTTGGGAGGCTGAGGCAGGAGAATGGCGTGAACCCGGGAGGCGGAGCTTGCAGTGAGCTGAGATCCGGCCACTGCACGCCAGCCTGGGCGACAGACCAAGACTCCGTCTCAAAAAAAAAAAAAAAAACACCTCAGACATACACAAGCAGAATAGGCATAAACTGAAAAAACAAACAAACAAAAACCTCAGACAAGCCTAAACCTAGTTCTACAAAACAACAGGAATCTTCAAAAGCGTCAAGGTCATGAGGTCATGGAAAACCTGAGAAGCTGCTCCAGACTGAAGGAAACTGAAGAGACCATATAGCTGAATGCAATGTGTGCTCCTGGATCGGGTCCTGAACCAAGAAAAGGGTAATTTGGGCCAGGTGTGGTGACTCACGCCTGTAATCCCACCATCTTGGGAGGCCTAGGTGGGCGGATCACTTGAGGTCAGGAGTTTGAGACCAGCCTGCCCATCTCTACTAAAAATAAACTAGCCAGGCATGGTGGCGCATGGTTGTAACCCCAGCTACTTGAGAGGCTGAAGCCAGAGAACCGCTTGAACCCGGGAGGGGAGGCTGCAGTGAGCCGAGATCGCACCACTGCACTTCAGCCTGGGCGACAGAGCGAGACTCTGTCGCAAAAAAAAAAAAAAGAAAAGAAAAGAAAAAGAAAAGGATAATTTCCATAAAGGGCATTATTAGGACACTAATAAAAACATTTAAAAACATTTAAATATGGACTATGGGTCAGAAAAAGTCTTGATCAATGTTACCCGATTTTGAATGCAGACGCTTGTCCTTGTTTTTAGAAAACAAACACGGATGTGCCTCTAAATATGGACGCAACGGGATTTCACATCTGCAACTAACTCACATGGTCCAGGGAAGAAAAAAGGCAGAGAGAAAAACAGAGGAAATCATAAGCTAAATAGGGTAAAAGAGGTTACAACTCGTGAATCTCATCAAAGTGCATACAGGAGTTACTTGAAACTGTCTCAAAATAAAAACTAAATAACAGTAATGGTTATCTGGTTGGCTCAGTGGCCGGCCCGGGAGTTGAAAGACGGCAAGTACACAGTCAGTGGGTATCTGTAACTAAGGCTAAATAGACGTCAGTTTAAACTCGTCAAAGAGCAGGTTCGCAAAGGCACTTCGACAACCGGAGCCCAGCACCCGGACGCTGACCTCCGCGACCCTCCAGCCGCAGGAAGAGCGCGTCATCACTCCGCGCCGCCGCGTCCCCCCTTCCACCAGAGAAATGGTAGCGGTCAAGATAGCTTACAACACTGCCTCCGTAACCCTGAGGCGCAATGCACTTCGGGGGTTGTAGTTTCTTATTCCAGTCAGCCAGGCCTAAATGGGCACCCCGCCCTGAGTGTGTTGCCCCTGCAGCTCCGGTCCGCTGTCGTCGAGGCGTCGCCTCACCCTTCCTTCCGGGCCCGCGGACTGCCAACAAACACTCCCTTCGGTGACAGGAGAGCAATGGCGGCTGCGCGGCCTGTGGGCGCCTGCGCACGTCGATCGCGGGCGCGCGCGCCAGCTGACGCCTCGGGTTGGGCGCAGTGCTCATGTCCAGGGCGGTGCTGTGGGAGCCAGGTGCCGGCTGCATCTCCTGATGCTTGGACCCTCGCCGTGGGCTGGCCTCGCAGAGGGACAGAAACCCTCTTTCCCCAAGCTGCCGGCAGAAACTATGCTCGTCACTCCCGTTGCGGGCTCGAAGCGTTCCCGCTCGAAGCCCTAGACCAGCCGAGCCCCAGGCTGCCGACTTCGGCGACCGCGAGGGGGCGCTGCGACCCGGAGCGCGGAGTCCGTGGAAAAGGCCGGGGCCTGGTTGTCCCCCGAGGGAGGGGTGCTTGGCCTGCGGCCTTAGGAGGCTCGGGGGCGGGCGGCGGGTGGACCTAGGCCGAGCCGCACAGCTACGGGCTGCGACTGAGTTCTTACCTGGCCAACATGCGTGAGAATTACTGAGGCATCAGTTCAAATGTACATTCCTGGGCTGTACCCCCGGAAATTACGACTTCGGAGGTAAATATGTATATTTAGGTACATGTATATTTTGCGCGGATTTTCAATACAAATATGTGTATTTTGCGCAGATTCTGAATGTATAGGTTCCTGCAGCGGGTTAATGCTGGCACTCGGATCGGCGCAGAACTATTCGAACGCTGCTTCCGAACTCTCACTGTCTGGCAGATCTGTCAATTTCATTGGGCCCCAGTGAAACTTTGTAGAGTGTCACCCAGGGCGAACGCTTAGTAGGGCTGATCAGCAAGCCCCCTTCTTGACTGGAGGCCATCAAAACAACAGGGAAGAGGTTTATACCTTAAACCTGAAAGGGGCACTGTGACACTAACCTGTAGAGCCTTACAATGGGGTAAAAGCCCCAACTTGGAGGCTTGGCCTATTGGTGTTAGGGGGCCCCACAAGGCCTGCCTGGGCCTCGCTGCCTGACTTGCATGTTCCTCCAGCCACCACCACCACCACCACCCACTCCCACGGCAACCATGAAGGTGCACCTCCTTTATCTCTTGGCACGTGAATGGCTTCAGCCTTGTCCCCCAGATGTGCCTCGGAGCCTCCCCCACTGACTGTTCCCTCAGCCTAGAATTCCCTTTCCTGGCTTTTTTTCTTTTTTTCTTTTTTTTTTTTGGCAGCCTCCTTGCCCCCTCCCACCAACAGTGCTCCTGCCTCAGCCCACCAAGTAGCTGGGACTACAGGCAGGCAATACACCCAGCTAATTTAAATTTTTTTGTAGAGATAGGGTCTCACTGTATTGCCCAGGCTGGTCTCAAACTCCTGGGCTCAAGTGAGCCTCCTGCTTCTCCCCCACAAAGTGTTAGGATTACAGGCATGAGTCTCAGCGCCTGGCCTTTCCTGTCCTTTTAATTGCCCTTGCAGACATATACTCAGACCAAATGGGAGGAAGGCTTCCTGCTCAGGCTGCCCATTGGCATTCAGCTGCGGCCTTTGCACCCCTGTGAAGGTCTCACCAATACTGCTGATGGCTTCCATCTTCGCTCCCCAGGGCCATGCACAATGCAGGACTGGAGCCAACTTGAACGAGCTCTTTGCTGACAAGAAAGGAGAACAGGGCAGGGTGGCCCAGGCAGGAATCCTAGAGCAGCACCCCCTGAGAAAGTGCACTCTGGGCCCCTTCAGCCATAGGAGCCAGGGTAGGTTAGGAGGTGGCCGAAGGGAAGCTGCAGGTGGCCAGGGCCTGGCCAAAGCCTGTGACAACACATAAATATGTGTGTGGGTGTTGCGGCAAGCCCAGAGACTGTGGGGCCTCAGCTACAAAGCTGGGGAGTGATGTTGGCACAGCTCCTGGTGCCCAGTCCTTATCGCTCTCAGCCAGGGCTTGTGTCTGCCAGCTGATTACAGCAGAGAGCTAGCAAGGAGAGGGCTCTGGTTGCTGGGGGCCACCTGGCATCTGGAACACAGTTTCCCAGCCTCTGTCCACTCCTCAGGCAGTGAGTCAACACCAAGTTTCTCACCACTAGAGGGCTGGCCTCGTGAGGTGTGTGGAGGAGACAGCTGTGAGAGGCTGGTTTAAGCTAGTACTCCAGAGGACAATGGGAGACCCAGATGGAGGTGGTAGCATGGAGGGCTTCCTCACCCTGGTGGGAGTGGGGCTTTCACTTGATGGTTTTGCTGGAGGGTGCTTGTGGGTGTGCCCTGGGAGATCCCTTTTCCTTAGCCGCTGGGCTCTCCTGGGTCCAACCCATGCTTCTGAGAGTCTGTTCTGGGTACAGTGGGAATGTCTATGCCTGCTAGCTCAGACATCATCTAAAACAGCAAGCCCATCAGTGGCTACTGATGGTGACCTCACTGCTCCATGACCCAGCTGCACCACTCTTTTTTTTTTTTTTTTTTTTGAGATGGAGTCTTGCTCATCGCCCAGGCTGGAGTGCAGTGGCGCGATCTCGGCTCACTGCAAGCTCCGCCTCCTGGGTTCACACCATTCTCCTGTCTCAGCCTCCCAAGTAGCTGGGACTATAGGTGTCACCACCACCACGCCCAGCTAATTTTTTGTATTTTTAGCAGAGACAGGGTTTCACCGTGTTAGCCAGGATGGTCTCGATCTCCTGACCTCGTGATCCGCCCGCCTCGGCCTCCCAAAGTGCTGGGATTACAGGCGTAAGCCACCATGCCCGGCCAATATCTTTACTCTTAATTGTCCCAAACTGGAAAATACTCAAATATCCGTAAGTTATGGAATGATGGATAAATTGTGGTATACTCGTACAGTGGAATAGTATAGGGCAATGGAAAAGAACAACTAATAATACACAACATGAGTGACTCTCACAGACACAATGTTCAGTGAAAGAAGCCAGTCACAGAAGTGTACATGCCATGTGACTCCAATAACATAAAGGCCCAAATCTAGGCAAGCCATGCTGCACTGTTACAAGTCAAAATGGTGGTTATCCTGGGGAGGCAGTGACTGGAGAGGCATGGAGCTTTAGGAGATGGTCACATTCTGAGTCTTGATCTGGGTGGTGATTACATGGGTATATTCTCTTTCTAAGTATTAACCAAGCTGGACACTTAAGATATATGCACTTTTCTATATATTAGATTCAGTAAAAACTTTAATAATGGCTGTGACAATCCCACTAAAATGATATTACTTTGAAGTCTGCCTTTAAACTGGAAGATAAGAATGTGATAGAATCCTTCCCCTGCCCCAAGGCTTGAATTCCGGCAGGGTTGAGTTTTTTAGCATGAGAAGAAATTTAGAGCATAGCCTTTCATTTGACAGATAACTAAGTGGGCTCAGAGATGCTCCCTGATGTGGCCAGTGTCACACAGCACAGTGCCAAGTGGAAGGCATCAGGGACATGAGCTCTGGTCCCTGGAGTAGCCACCATGGAAGTAAGAGAGGTTGGGGGAGGACTGTAGGTGCGGGGAGCACTTGAACAATATTGCAAAGGATGGAGATTGCCTAAAAGCGAGAATGCACCATTCATTCGTGTGCTCATCCACTCATTCTGCTGGGAAAATCCTCTGGGTGCTTAGAGTTCCCATCAGGCTCTGTGCAGACAGATGCAATGGCCGAGGCAGGTAGGAGTCAAGATGACCAACAGATTCAGAAGTGGGGAGGACTCTGGAGGAGCAATCTGGGAAGACTGTGTGGAGGAGGGAGCATCTGAACTGGGCTTTCTAGAGAGGTAGGAATTCAGTAGCTGCAGCTGGCAGGAAAAGCATTCTGGATATAAGGACTAGATCAGAGCAAATACAAAGGGTGAAAAGAAGCCAGCCTTCCTGGACTCAGGGTACCCTGGCCCTCCTTTATTTAGAGGACATGGGTCCAATCAGAAATGCCTCTGCATCCTCCCCAGCCAGTGGGGCACTGTAGGAGCCACCTAGGTGAGGCCTCAGGAAAGCCATTGTTTTCCAAATAAGGGAGGCAGACTCAGTGCCATTTTCTGACTTCTTGTGGCCCTAGGACCAAAAACTGTGTGCTGAGAACAGTGAGGCAGGAAGGAGCCTCGGCCCCGGAGATGCTGCAGAGTCTACTTGTTGAGTGAGGTGTACAGACATTTATGTGGTTAAACTGCTCAGTGGGGTTTCTGTTACATGCAACTTAATGCACTCCTAATCAGTGCAGCATGTGAAGTGGACAGGGTGGAGCCTGGCACCTAGTTGGCACTCAATACGTCAATAAATGTTGACAACCATTAATCCAGCAGCATACATGGGAAGGTATCAGAGAGGACTTGATCAGCACCAGAAAAACAGGTGGGGCAGCTCAGAGGGCAGGGGGAACCAGCAGGACATCCTGTGGTTGCCAGACCTCCCCTGAAGACGAAACAGAAGAGTCTGAGTGTGTTGCGGCCGTGTGTGCATGTTCATGTGTGTGATGCTTTTTTATATTATTTTTTTAGACAGTCTTGCTCTGTCACCCAAGCTGGAGTACAGTGGTGTGATCTTGGCTCACTGCAACCTCTGTCTCCCAGGTTCAAGCGATTCTCCTGCCTCAGCCTCCTGAGTAGCTGGGATTACAGGCACCTACCACCACGCCCAGCTAATTTTTATAATTTTAGTATAGACGGGGTTTCACCATGTTGGCCAGGCTGGTCTCGAACTCCTCATCTCAAGTGATCCACCTGCCTTGGCCTCCCAAAGTGCTGGGATTACAGGCGTGAGCCGCCGTGCCCAGCCGTGTGTGAGGCTTTTACAGGGGTTAGCCCAGGGCTTGTGGCAGAGCTGGGCACCCAGTGGGTGGAGATGTGGGATTGTGTGTTTGTTTGTGACAGAGAAAGTGAAAAGAAAGAAAAGTAAAATAAAGCACTACAAAAAAAAAAAAAAAAGAGGAGCTTGAAGGCAACGGGTGGCTGGTTGCCCACCTACCTAGAGGGGCCACGCCTCCCTCGTTCTTTCCCTTCCCCTCCCTCTGACTGTGGGGAGAGGCGCCCATCGCCACACCCCCCAACCCTGCATTTCTCAGTGGTCCTCCAAGTTAGGAGGTTGCCCACAGCCCCTCCCTGCCCCCTCACATTGGCCCCTTTCCCACCTTCCCACCCGCCTGCCTTCCACTTTCTATCCACATAGGGTGGGGCCTACCCCCACAATAGAGGCAGCCTGGCTTGCCTTTTTATTTGTTTGTTTTTTGAGGCAGGGTCTCTTTCTGACCCCTAGGCTGGAGTGCAATGGCGCAGTCTCGGCTCACTGCAGCCTCAACTTCTTGGACTCAAGCAGTCCTCCTGCCTCAGCCTCCTGAGTAGCTGGAACTACAGTTGCACCCCAGCACACCTGGCTAATATTTAAAAATTTTTTATAGAGACAAGGTCTCACTATGTTACCCAGGCTGGTCTCAAACTCCTGACCCCAAGTAATCCTTCAACCTTGGCCTCCGAAAGTGCTGGGATTACAGGTGTGTGAGCCACCACGCCCAGCCAGGGCTTGCCTTTTGGAGCTCCACTGGTGCCCAGCTGGAAACACATTGATGTGAATTTTTTATTTTTTTATTTTTTCGGGATGGAGTCTTGTTATGTTGCCCAAGGTGGAGTGTAGTGGCTATTCACAAACACGATGATAGCGTCCTACGGCTTTGAACACCTAGGCTCAAGCTATCCTCCCACCTCAGTTTCTCCAGTAGCTGGGACTATAGGCACTTACCACCATGCCCAGCCACATTGATGCTCTTTACAGAAACTGAGACCTCAAGCTAGACCAGCAACCACCTATTTCTGGATGTGGGGAGAGCAGTTAGGTAGAATCTGCTAGTTCCAGGCAGTGGATTTTTTTTTTTTTTTCTTTTTTTGAGACAGGGTCTCGCTCTGTCACCCAGGCTGGAGTGCAATGGCATGATCTTGGCTCACTGCAACCTCTGCCTCCTGGGCTTCAGCCAACTTTGCACCTCAGCCTTCAGAATAGTTGGGATCACAGGCACATGCCACTACGTCTGGCTAATTTTTGTATTTTTTGTAGAGATGGGGTTTCACCATGTTGCTCAGGCTGGTCTCAAACTCCTGAGCTAAAGGGATCTGTCCGCCTTGACCTCCCAAAGTGCTGGGATTATAGGCATGAGTCACTATGCCCAGCCAAAGGTGGATTTCTTAATGCCTCCCTGATAAGAGTGTTTAGTCATTTCTCAAAGATCAAAGCAGGAAACTAAGAAAAGGGAATATGCTTTTCTGCAGATCAAGGTGGACTGAAATTGGGTGGATTATGGCTGCCCCAGAATAAAGGAGGCCAAAGTCGGGCAGTCTCTGTCCCTTCCTTTACTCTACCTCCCTGGACCCTCTCAGACACGGCAGCACTCTGTGTGGGGAGCCTCCCATTGGGCACTCCTACAGCTCTCCCATCTTCTGTCTCCACCAAACTCCTTCTGCAGCTTCCGAACTGCTACCTGTACTGCTGCATAGGCTGCTGCTTCCTACACACCACAGCTGAGCTTTGCTTATTTTGTTACAGACAGGGCCTTTTTTTTTTTTTTTAGATGGAGTCTCGCTCTGTCGCCCAGGCTGGAGTGCAGTGGCGCAATCTTGGCTCACTGCAAGCTCTGCCTGCCGGGTTCACGCTATTCGCCATTCTCCTGCTTCAGCCTCCCGAGTAGCTGGGACTACAGGTGCCTGCCACCACGCCTGGCTAATTTTTTGTATTTTTAGTAGAGATGAGGTTTCACTGTGTTAGCCAGGATGGTCTCGATCTCCTGAGCTCGTGATCTGCCCGCCTCAGCCTCCCAAAGTGCTGGGATTACAGGTGTGAGCCACCACGCCCGGCCTACAGACAGGGTCTTGCTCTATTGCCCAGCCTGGAGCAAGCAAAGTGGTGTAATCCTAGCTCAGCAGCCTGAACTCCTGGGCTCCAGTGATCCTCCCACCTCAGCCTCCCAAGTAGCTGGGACTACAGGCACGTGCTACACCCAGCTCATTTTTAAATTACATTTTGGTACAGACAGGGTGTTGCTTTGTTGCCCAGGCTGGTCTTGCACTCCTGGGCTCAAGCAGTCCACCCGCCTCAGCCTCCCTGTTACAGGTGGGAGCCACTGCGACCTGCCAGACTGGGCTTTTCTCCTGTGACCCATCACCCAGAATCTTGTCCATGTGCATAAAGAGAAGGAAACCTTCAGACTGGCTCCTTTAATTAAATGTTTTCAGGCATGTCCTTTTTTTTTTTGAGACGGAGTCTCGCTCTGTCGCCCAAACTGGAGTGTAGTGGCCGGATCTCAGCTCACTGCAAGCTCCGCCTTTCGGGTTCACGCCATTCTCCTGCCTCAGCCTCCCGAGTAGCTGGGACTACAGATGCCCGCCACCTCGCCCAACTAGTTTTTTGTATTTTTTAGTAGAGACGGGGTTTCACCATGTTAGTCAGGATGGTCTCGATGTGATCCGCCCATCTCGGCCTCTCCAAGTGCTGAGATTACAGGCTTGAGCCACCGCGCCCGGCCTAGGCATGTCCTTTTAACCTTTCTGATCCCCTGTCAATCTCTACATTGGCCCTAAGCAATAATGGCCAGAGCAGCCTCTTGTATGGCACTTGCTGTAGATGCCCTTGTTCTTTTTTGAAACAGAATCATCCTATGTTGCCCAGGCTGGTCTCTAACTCCTGGCTTTAAGTGGTCCTCTCAGCTTGGCCTCCCAAAGCGCTGGGATTACAGGCATGAGCCACTGCACCCGATCAGCAGGCCCTGTTCTGAGTGCTTTGCACACATCAGCTCATTTGATCCAATCCACAGCCCTGTGAAGTAGGAACTTTATTATTCCCATTTTACACATGAGGAAATAGAGGCCCAGTGGGATTCGCAACTATTCTGATGTGACACATGTGTCCTTGGAGGTGTACATATCAGTAGATTTCAGCCTCTACTGAAATCTTCTACTGAAGCCTTCTACTCCCCTTGTGTTTCCCTGTCTCCCCCCGTCCTCTCATGGTCATCCCAAGGGCTGGCTCGGCCCTTTTCCCCTGGAGCTCTGGAAGGCCATAGCATCCCTGCAACCCCATCCCTGATCATCCTCTATGACCCAACCCTGAGAGCTCCCTCCCCGCCCTATGCTTGGATGACCTCCTTCCCCAGTGCTCCCAATCCCAACCTAGGAGGCACCCTCCCTTCCGCCATCCTTCAAGAACATAGTCTTGGCTGGGCCCCAGGAGAACTAGGCCATGTGTGATTTGTCCTTTCAAACAGCCGCACTGCCTGCAGGGCTGAGAGCCAGGAGGCCCCACGAGGCAGAGGAGGCCCAGCCACGTGAGGCCCCTTCCCCTCCTGCTGCCCCAGGCCCAGCTGACTCAGAGCCTGGCACTCCTCCCAGGGTTGTGCGTGCCAGTGTGGGTTGGGTGGGGCCGAGGCAACCCTCGCTGCGCCCCTTGGCACCCACACAGACTCCTCCTGTGTGGAGAGGGTGGGAATGCTCCTTACCTTCTGTCCCATAATCAACTGTCTTCTTTGAATAATAGATTGTGAATAATTTCACGTCCCCGAACATTCTGTCTCCAGGCATGATTTTCGTGACTGCAAAACAGCGGCTTCTCCATCATTACGCAACTGGCCTCTGATCGTTTCCAGATTGCTTGTGGCCATGCACCTCCTTGTCTAAACTTCGTTCTGCACCACCAGCAGTATCATGGCCTGGGGAGACCAAGGGCTGTGTGCTCCATTCCAGGATCAAGACTTTGTAGAAATCATAAGTTTTCTAGATGGTTGTGGGCTGTTGTCAGCAGAAGGACTCAAGGCAATTAACATACAGCTAATGAACTCCAAAGAGGGTCTTTGATTTTTGAAGAATCTGACTTGAGAACAAATCAAGACTAAGACTAATATAGCCTCATCTTTCAACATAGGAGAGTCAGAAAACTGGCTGAGTCTGTGACACCTAAATGCCTGCCACCACCACATCCCGATATGTGGGTTCAGCACTTGACAGCTAACAGATCTCTTTGCTAGATACAGCAATCACATTTTCTGGTTAAGAGAGTAAAATTAACATTTACCAATTTTTTTTTTTTTTTTTTTTTTTGGAGACGGAGTCTCGCTCTGTGTCTAGGGCTAGAGTGCAGTGGCGCAGTCTCGGCTCACTGCAAGCTCCGCCTCCTGGGTCCAAGTAGCTGGGACTACAGGCGCCCACCACCACGCCTGGCTAATTTTTTTGTGTGTGTATTTTCAGTAGAGGTGGGTTTTCACTGTGTTAGCCAGGATGGTCTCGATCTCCTGACCTCGTGATCTGCCCACCTTGGCCTCCCGAAGTGCTGGGATTATAGTCGTGAGCCACCATGCCCAGCAACATTTACCAATTTTGTCTAGACTGTGGAACACTAGAACTCTGGTAGGTAGGAAGGTAAGTTGGTGCAAGGACCTTGGAAAACTGTGTGGAAAATACTAAAGTTAAATGTACACACTCCACTCCTGGGTATGTTTCCAGCACAATTTGTAACAGGCCCAAATAATACATCAAGGGTAGGATGAATATATTCTGTATCACAATTGTGCTGGGGGTTACACAACTGTATATATTTGTCAAAACTCACAACTGTACACGCAAAAGGGGAAATTTTAGCACTAACTTTGGCAGCACATATACTAAAAAAAAGGAAGACTTGGCCGGGCGCAGTGGCTTAAACGTGTAATCCCAGCACTTTGGGAGGCCGAGACAGGCGGATCATGAGCTCAGGAGATTGAGACCATCCTGGCTAACACGGTGAAACCCTATCTCTACTTAAAAATACAAAAAACTAGCTGGGCGAGGTGGCGGGTGCCTGTAGTCCCAGCTATTTGGGAGGCTGAGGCAGGAGAATGGCGTAAACCCAGGAGGCGGAGCTTGCAGTGAGCTGAGATCCGGCCACTGCACTCCAGCCTGGGCGACAGAGCGAGACTCTGTCTCAAAAAAAAAAAAAAAAAAAAGGAAGACTTAATTTTACTGCATGTAAGTTTTTCATTTTAATTTTGAAACAAGCCAGGAGCAGTGACTTATGCCTGTAATCCCAGCACTTTGGGAGGCCATGGCAGGAGGATTGCTTGAGCTCAGGAATTCAAGTACAGCCTGGACAACAAGGCAAGATCCTGTCTCTACAAAAAAAGGAAAATTAGTTGAGTGTGGTGGCACGCACCTGTGGTCCCAGCTACTCGTGAGGCCAAGATAGGAGGATCACTTGAGCCCAGAATGTCAAGGCTGCAGTGAGCCACGTTTGTGCCACCGCACCCTAGCCTCAGCAACAAAATGAGACCCTGTCTCCAAAAAAAAGAGAAAAGAAAAGAAAAAAAAAATCAGCCTGGGCAACATGGTGAAACCTCATCTTTATTAAAAAGTACAAAAAATATTAGCTGTGGTGGCATGCACTGATAGTCCTAGGTACTGGGGAGGCTGAGGTGGGAGGATCGCTTGAGCCTGGAAGGTAGAGGTTGCAGTGAGCTGACATCACATCACCACACTCCAGCCTAGGCAATAGAGCAAGACCTTATCTCGAAAGAAATAAAAATAAGTAAATAAATTATATGTATATGTGTGTGTGTGTGTGTGTGTGTATATATATATAATAGAGACAGGGATTCACCATGTTGGTCAGAACTCCTGACTTTAGGTGATCTGCCTGCCTTGGCCTCCCAAGGTGCTGGGATTACAGGCGTGAGCCACCATGCCCGGCCATAAATAAGTATTTTTTAAAAGATAAGAGAAAGAGAGCAGGCACAGTGACTCACACCTGTAATCCCAACACTTTGGGTGGCCAAGGTGAGTGGATCATGAGGTCAGGAGTTCAAGACCAGCCTGGCCAACATTGTGAAACCCCATCTCTAGTAAAAATACAAAAAATTAGCTGGGTGTGGTGGCAGGCACCTGTAATCTCAGCTACTTGGGAGGCGGAGGCAGGAGAATCGCTTGAACCCGGGAGTCAGAGGTTGCAGTGAGCC
Organism: Theropithecus gelada; assembly: GCF_003255815.1. Taxonomy (NCBI): domain Eukaryota; kingdom Metazoa; phylum Chordata; class Mammalia; order Primates; family Cercopithecidae; genus Theropithecus; species Theropithecus gelada. The sequence goes on along the minus strand of NC_037678.1, from coordinate 75,147,634 downwards.
AAGATCATGCCATTGCACTCCAGCCCGGGTGACAGTGTGAGACTCTGTCTCAAAAAAATAATTAAAAATAAAAATAAAAATAAAAAAATTGGCTGGGTGTGGTGGCAGGGGCCTGTAATCCCAGCTAATCAGGAGGCTGAGGCAGGAGAATCGCTTGAACCTGGAAGGTGGAGGTTGCAGCGAGTTGAGATCGTGCCGTTGCACTCCAGCCTGGGCAACAAGAGTGAAACTCCATCTCAAAAAAAAAAAAAAAGAGAGAGAGAGTAGGGGTATATTCATACAGTGGAATAGTATGCAGCAATGAAGAAGAAACAGACTCCTGCTATACAGGACAAAATAATGAATCTCAAAATCATTGTGCTGGGTGAAAGAAGCCAGACAAAAGAGTACTCACTGTATAATTTCATTTATAGGAAGCTCGTGAACAGATAAAACTAAATTACTGACAGAGGTCAAAATAGTAGTTACCTCTGGAGTGAGGGTAACTGGGAGGGAGCCTCCCGAATTGATGGAAATGTCCTACATAATGAGCTTCGTGGTGGTCCTTTGGGTCTATGCTCCACGCTGAAGATCTGTGCCCTTGATGAAATGTCGATTATTCCCCAATTTTAAAAGAAAACCTTAATTTGTAAAATTGTCATGGCAAAAGTTACCAGGTGAACAATTCAGACATTGAAGTGGATGAAGATTCTTCCCCATTCCCTCCAGACACCACTGTTCCCCCCACTGGCTGTCTGTGCTTATGCCAGCCCCATGCAGCTCTCTAACCATGTGAGCTGGCAGCACGTGGCTGCTCGGAACTCCTGCAGGCTGGAATTCCTGCCCCACCCGGGCCAAAGCTAAACAACTTTTAAAGCTGGCTGGCAGCCTGGGATTTTAAACTGCCTTCCTGCCTGATCCACTTCCCTTTAGCACATCCAGGAAGAAAGTTACAGCTTCTCTTGCTGAGGGGGAAGGGAGACAAGACACCCCTGCCCCTCTCTCCCTGAACTTTCCAGGGCAGAGGGGGTCCCGAGTCAGAAACTGAGAGGCAAGCCCACAGCACCCCCTTTCCCAGGCCCAGGCTCCTGCCTCCTCAGCAGAGATGTCAGCACCAGGGCCTTCTCTTAGGGAAGAGCTGTCTCCTGGCTTGACCAATGCCCCCATCTCTCCTGCAAAAGGAGCTGAATACCTGCTGGGTGGGCTTAGGAGACATTATATCTAAAAGTGTCTAGAGCATACTAAGTATCCCATGGCTACAGCTAAGACTCCGATGGTGAGTTACAATGGGAACAGATGTGGCCAAGGACGTCAGCACTTGGCACAAGGCCTGGGCATTGTAGACACTCAGCCCATGTTTCCTTCTCACCACGTGGCCTGATCTCGGAGTGGGAAGAGGATGCTCACAGCAGAAGTGAGGTTGCCCAGCCCCACCCGCCTGGCTGTTCTGGGATTAAGGAGGGATGGGATACTCCTGGGAAGGCTGAAATGGCTGCTTCTGTGTGACCTGGGGCAAATGAATGCCTTCTCTGAGCTTCTGAAGCCGCTTTCCTCTGTGAAACCAGGAGGAAGGGTGGCTTCACAAGACCCCCTAAGCACTTAGGGTGGAGCAGGCATGCCAGCATGATGGTGCCCGGGGCCCATCCTCTCCCCTCCTCCATCTCCCTTTCTCAGGGGTCTGCACAACTATTTCCCCTTTTCTGGGGCAAATCCTCTCACCAAATAAACGTTCGCCTTTCTATCGCTGCCTGCTAGGTGGGGGGGACTTCTGAAGCCTTGAGGTCCCTTCCCTCCCTGAGCACAGCCCAGCCCCAAGACCAAAACCACACCCCAATAACTCCCACCTATTGTGTTCTTGCAGAGGGCTCTGAACCAGGAGTGAAGACCAAGCTCTTGGGCATAAGAAATTTGGGAGAACAAGCTAGAGATAGGGCAGGTGTCCTTTAGACTCAGCATGGGGATCTGGAGTCCCCTTTTTCTGCTCTGATAGGAAATAGCCTCCATTTTCCCATCTGCAAAATGGGGTGAATAATCATTGCATCACCTACTTCACAACATAGATGAACTGTCCCAGAAAGTGGTAAGCACGCCTGACATGTGTGCACTCTGTATCAGACAAAGACAGCATCTTATATACACAGATGCAAAGGAGTCCCTCCCATCGCACAGGTCCCATTTGTGTGGGTGGTGCTGGGGGGAGGGTCACCTGCAGTGGTATTCAGGGAGAATTTCCTCAGAAATCTGGGTTTGGTCTGTGCTCCCAGATTGGCTCTTTCCCACTTTCTTGAGGGAATGAGGCTGGCAAGGGCCCAAATCTTAAAAGGCCATGCCAGGAGTTATTGTTTTTTGAGATGGAATCTCGGTCTGTTGCCCAGGCTGGAGTGCAGTGGCACGATCTCAGCTCACTGCAACCTCTGCCTCCCAGGTTCAAGAGATTCTTCTGCCTCAGCCTCCCAAGTAGCTGGGACTACAGGCGCGTGCCACCACACCTTGCTAATCTTTGTATTTTTAGTAGAGATGGGGTTTCACCATATTGGCCAGGCTGGTCTCGAACTCATGACTTTGTGATCCGCCCACCTCAGCCTCCCAAAGTGCTGGGATTACAGGTGTGAGTCACTACGCCTGGCTGCCAGGAGTTCTTTAAGTTTATCCTGAGGACAATGGGAAGGCATTAATGATCCTTGAGTGATGAGGTCACTCTTGCCTTTCGGTGCCAAGTTTAGGAAGGGCAAGCCTAGAAGTGCTTGGGAGGCCAGGTGAGGGGAAGGAGGGATTGAATCCAAAGTCCTGGCAGGAGCATCACCCGAGAGATGGAAGACTTTGGAAGAAGAGGGGACAAGAGTATGAGGGCACCTCTCCAGCAACTCTTCCAGCCTCTGCTGACCTGTCCCCTACCCCAATCCTGCCATCGGCAGGGTGCTAGGGTCTTGCCCAGGGCCCCAAAGGACACAATGCTGGTTTCTCAACTTGCTCAGTGCTTTATTGAACCAAGGCCCTAACAGATGACTCAGCAGGGCCTTCAAGCACAGCCCTGCCCCCATTTTGAGATTCAGAATCCAGAGGGTGCTGAGTCCTTGGTTTAGCTGCTTCTGTGACTTGAATAGTTCCTCTTGAATAGATCCAAACCCTAAGTGTAAATATTTCTGTCCACACAAATAGACACACATATATTCCTGCTGCAGGCTGTCATGCTCACCAAAATGCTTCCACCTGGTTTGGGTGTGCAAGGCACTGTGCATCCACGGCCATCTACGGCCATCCACCCATCCATCCAACCTTCCATCCATCCGCAACAAGACAGCAGCAAGTTCTGACCAGTCAGGCCCCAGGGTTCACAGCAGTAGGGGCTGGGCTTCCAGCAGGCTCACGATTCAGGCCTTAGCCCTTGCCCTGGGAGCCCCCAAGGATAATAACATCCCTTTCTGGGGCAACAAAACTGGGACTGAGTGGGTAACTGATATTTGACAGGGGAACCTAAACAGTCTATGGAAATGTCCTGAGATGGGTATAAAGTCAAACAGACCAAGCACACAGGTAACACTGAAATAGGAAAGAGTAAGAGCTTCTGTTAGGGCTGGAGGTGCTTGTATGGTGGGACAGGAAAGAGGAAAAGAGAAAGGGGCAACATGGCAGACATACCACGGTTCCTACAGAGGTTAGGGGCAGTCCTGGCCCGGGAAGTACACAGGGCAGAGAGCTGACTCCCAGGCCAGGAAGGAGGTTAGCTCTGACCCATCCTCAGGGACCATAGCTCTCCCCCAGCCTCCGCTGACACACACACAAAGGAGCTTTTCAGGACACAGGAAGATGAGGGGTTAACCCTAACAAGGAAACAAGAAGCTCCTTGAGGACACAAAATACTGCCTTTAGGCTGGTATTAACCCAACTTAACTAACTCAACAGACTGGGCTCTTCCAGGGGTGGGGGGCACCAGGATATGGAAAATGATGGGATGACACAAGGGAATCGGGGCTGGGGCAGACAGGCAGGACACCCACACCATCCTTCCCATGGACAGCACCTGAGGCCTCCAGCAGGCCCTCAGCCTGGCAGGCCCATAGGGCAGCTGGCTTCAGGCCTGGAAAGGCAAGGGAGGTAGCAGGACTGATGCAGGCCCTCACTGGTCCTGCAGCCGGCTACAGAGCTCCCGCCGGCTCCGCTCCCCAGCCCAGCTGCGAGTCTTGAGGCGGAAGGTCTTCAGCTCATCCTTGAAGGCCTCATGGTTCATGGGCCGGTAGTCCTGGGGTTCACAGAAGTTCTAGGGCAGGATAGGAGGGTTCAATGCAGTGGAATGGGTAAGTTTGACAGGGACCCAATCCTCCCACCCCCCTCCCATGGCTCCAGCCTGGCCAAGCCAACCCTCACAGATTGTGGCCTTCCCCACCCACGCTACCGGGTGCTGAGGGAAGAACTCCTTGTAGCCGCCTTTCAGGATATACATCTCGGGGTAGTAGAGGCTGGGGTAGTCGTTAACAGCACGGTCTCGTTCCCTGATGAAACGGCACCTGGGGCGTCATGGGCAGGGTGTGGTCAGAATGGGATATGCAGTGGCTTGTACATCATAGGACCTATTCCCCACGTCCCCTCCTTTGAGGGCCTTGGGGAGCCACAGAAGGCTTTGAGCACAGGAATGTAACCAAAAGAACACTTTTTAGATTAGTCTGGCTACAGAAGAGGGTGGGGAGGTAGAAGAAAGAAGGTAAAATAAAGGGGATGAGCTCTCTGTTTCTAGAAAGCAGCTGCACCATCTTTGTTAGAGATATCTGTGCCTGGACCAGGAAAGGAGAAGCAGGAGAGGAGACAAGTGGGCCAAATTCAAGGGACCCATTCGGGCCACTCCTGGACAAGACCCAGTGAGGATCAGCGGTGGGAAGAAGGGAGGAGGAGGACCCAAGACTGAAGCCAGTGCCCAGGCCTGGTGCCCGGGTGGAGGTGGGTGCCACATGCTGGGATGCCTGGAGAAGATGGGAGGGCCACAGGGATGTGACTCTGTAAGGGGCATCTGGGTACAGATTCCCACCACATGGGTGAGGCCAGACTGGGGAGTCACTAGCAGTCTGATGGACCAGTGGCAACCCAGAAGGAGGCAGGGGTGGGAGGACAGATGGCCAGGCAGAACAGGAATAGGGACAGAAGGAGCTCAGCCAGGGAGGGCCCAGGTGCTGTGGATGCCAGTGGAGGAGGTTCCAATGGAGACCTAACAGCACTGAACATGGGGAGGGTCAGTGTCACTGGGGACTGACATGAGGCCCTTAGATTTCGAGAAAGACACTGCTAGAGACTTGGAACTAGATTTTCTGAGGGTGGCAGCAATGGATGGGGGGTGGACATGAGGTTTGATAGGCAGGACAGTGAGGGAGATGGGAGGTGGGTACCATGCGCAGTGAAGCGGGGCTGAGGTCAGCTCTAGGCCATCAGATGGGACAGAGTAGAACCCGGATTTGCACCCCTGGCCATCGCAATGGTGCCAGCACCTGCGAGCCTGGGCAGGGAAGGCCGGGGCAGACACTAGCTGGCTGGGCGGAGCTGGGACTCACATGCGGGGCCCACGCTCAGATGAGAATTCACAGTGGAAAATGAGGATGACTCTCTTGTCCAGGCTACAGGGTGTGATGGGGCTCTGCAGCAGGAAGCTCTCGGCGTCGCGTTCCAGGGGCAAGTTCACCGCAGTCTGTCAGAGGAGCCAGAGGTCAGGCACAGCCCTGGGCCCAGGAGGCAGGCCCCTCCCCCTGCAGTCCCTGTCCTTCTCTTGGTAGGAACCCTCCCCACAAGAGGGGGCACCCGTCCTCCACCCATTCTTGCTCTTGGCAGAGCAAGGACCTAAACCAGGTGGGATCTTCAGGGCCTCTGCCCATTGCCCCACCTTACCTTGATGTGCCCGCCTTCATACTCATAGGGGTATCTGCAGTCCACAATCACAAACTTATCCACGATGTTGCTGAACTTGCCCATCAACAGAGCCACCATCTGTAGGAGGTCATGGGGGTTGGTTCCAGAAGGTCAGGCTGGCAGCCAGCAGGTGGCCCTAGCCTGTCCTCTGGCATAGCCCATACAGCCTGTCCCCAGGGAAGGTCAACAACGGAGATACAGTCCCAAATATGCCTAGAAAATGGCGCAACGCTGTTTACCGTTTCTGGTGAGATGTACTTGAGGTCTTGGTGCTTTCCATCTACCGTCTGTAGGAGGAAGGCCTGAAGGGAAGGGAAGGGATGCGGGAGAGAGGAAAAAGTTAAACTGGTAAGACCAGGAGCCTGGAAAGAATGAAGTTTCATTCCCAAACTCAGAGGCCACACCTGCTTTGGCCTTCAAATTCAGCTCTGGGTCCCATAGCAACTGAGAGGGCCTCTTGGGTCTGACACTCAGGGAACAACCTTCCAAGGGGAAAGGGAAATGAAAAAGGGAAGTGGAAGAGATGAACTCTACACTCTGCTCCCTACCCTCTGCCAAGCCCGAACGTGAGGCATGACGGGGTTCCAAGCTAGGTATGAGCTTGGAAATAAGATGGAGACGCAACAGATGCCTGGACTGACTTGAGGTGGAGTCAGGAGACAAGGAGGGCCAGAGGGAGGAGTCTATATGAGAACAAAGGATGAAAAGATACAAAGGACAAAGAAAAGGGGAGCTCTGGGGAAAGGGAGAAACCCAAGCAGCCCCTAGGCTAGAGGACCCCTAGTCAGTAAGAGGTCAAGCCCCCAAGGGGCCCTTCGCTGCTGCAGGTACCTTAGAGTAATCTCCAATCAGCTGTCGGTGGTCACTGTCCAGGAGGTTCTCAATCTCATCGTGACACAGTGATTTTGAGCGGAGGACGCGGACTTTCTAGAAAGTGAGTCAGATGGAGGCCAGGGTCAGGGTGGGGCTGCCCCTCAATGCCCTGTCTGGCTGGTACCCCCTTTCTCTGCCATGCCCAGGCTGCCACCTGCCCTCTGCCACAAACTTAGCCAAGGGGGTGGCTACCCAGGTGCATGCAAAAGTGGGCTCCAGGAGGAAGGCACTCACAGGCTCCTCAGGCTCCTGCTGCTCCTCAGGAGGGGTCACGCTCCGCCTCCGCTTATTCTGCACGGGCGTGTCCCTGTCCTGGGGCCGCTCCAGCCTCTTAAGGATGGGCCGGATCACGCTGCAGGGCATGGACGGAGAGCGGAAGAGCCGCTGGCACTTGCTGTACATGACCAGGTCCTGGTGGAGATAGCAGGTTAGGAATCAGAGTGCCCAGGCCCCACCCCATCCCTCAAATCCACTGGAGGGTAGGATGGACCCCATGCCTCCAAATTCGGAGGGGCCACCCCAGAGGCCCACCTGTTCCTCTTCCTTTTGCAAGGTCTTGACCAGTGGGGCGCTAATGAGACTCTCCATGCCTGGGGGAACTGCATCATCATCCTGAGGCCGGATTAGCAAGGATAGGGTCACACCCACAGGCATAGGCCAAACCCCTCCAGTCCCGGAATCCTCCAGCACAGCCTTCCCTGTTTCCCTGGCAAACCCCAGGTTGGGGTGAGACGCTCCCCCACCTCCGCAACCTCCCCTCCACTGTGGCACCAGCCACCTGCTCTTCTCTGATTGGCCAGAGGTTAGGCTGTTACTCGGTTACCTCAAATTCTTCTTCTGACACTGGAACGAGGTCACGGTCCTGCCACAGGGGCTCAGAGCTCTCTTCTTTTGGGTGAACCCAGAGATGGGGAGGTAGGGGCCTGGCGGGACAAGTCTGTTTACCTTTAAGTCACTCTCTAGGATGTCCACAAATCCATCATCTTCCTCGGTATCCCCCTCTGCAGGGGTGAGAGAGAAGCGACCTCGGGCCAGGGGGCTGAGCTCCTCCACTTCCATCTTCCGCTCAGGACTGAGACACTGTCCACATGACAGGCAGACACAGACTTAGAGGTGGGGACAGTTCCCACCCCCATCATCCTGAGGAAAGTGGGGGCTCAGGGCCACCCTCCTCTTCCCTCAGGCTGCCTCCCCAGGCCCCTGCCAGGGGTCAGCTCTCTGGATGTACCATCAGGTCGGGGGCCGAGCTGGGCCTCTGGGCAAAGGCTTCCCTGCGGCTGGCCCACTCTGCCAGAGCATGGGTGGAGCTGGGATGTGTGGGCTTCCATGGCATCTTGAAGACAAACCCATCCTGCAGCCAAGATGGGAGAGGAGGGTCCTCACGTGCCAGGAAACCACCCCAGCATGCCCCCTCCTCTCCCGAAGAGCTCCCATCCCAGTCTTCCAGAAGCGCACGTTCTCCTTGTCTTCCCCAGAGCTGCTGGCAGCTCCACCGCCCGCCTCGCTCTTCCTCTGGCCGTCGGGCGCCTGGGAGTTGGTGATGTTCCGAAGCACAGGGCTTTGACCCAGCAGCCTCACCTAGAGAGCCAGGCAGGGCGGCAGGCAGAGGAATGAAGGCTGCATTACTCCGGCACCAGCCCAGGCCCTACCTTCTCCACCTCTCCTCCAGCTCCTCCCACTTACCTATCTACCTCTGAAACCCCATCTCCCACAGCCTGCCTGGGACACCCAGCCGGGAGGTGATCCCTGGATGCCTCCTGCTTATCTACCCCATGCCTGGCCAGCATGTCTAAGCCTCAGTCAGGCCTCAAAGACACTCACCGGCATAGACTGGAAGCGTCTGATGGCAAACTGCTCTCTACAGGAGGAAATGGGGACAGGTGAGAGCTGGGAGAGGCAGGGCAGGGACCGAGAGCATGTAGCATGCCCTTCCGGAGCCCTATACATCCTAGGGGAAAGCCCGTGGTAGATGGAAGAGGTCCGGGAACACTTACTTTCGAATGACCCAGCTGGCTGCCTGGATGGCCTGTTCAAACCTAAGACAGAGAAGGGTCCCATGCAACCTATCCTCCCTTCGCACCCATCACCCACCCCAGCACCAGGCCCCCAGTCCCCCAGTTCCCAGCACCAGGTCTTCAGTCCAGGGGGGAATAAGGGCAAAGACAAGGGCCAGGGCTCAAGCCAGTGGAAGGGGTTGGGTAGGAAGAACGCCCAACCATCAGGGGGCCCAGGTATTGGGGAGGGGGGAGATAAGAGGCAGCCTAGAATTTTAAAGGCTGCCCTGAATGAAAGAAAGCCCAGAGAATGGCAGTGATAGAGACAGCTGGGGCAGGTCACAGGGTCAGGGAGGCGTCACCAAGGCAACAGTCTCGCCAGCCTGCACCAGGCCTTCCACCTGTATGCAAATCACCTCAGCGGGGCCATATGGCTGCCAGGAAAGGCATCCATCCATCCTATGGTGATAGGCCAGGGGCACCCAGCAATGTGGGTGTCTCCAGGGCCTGGACAACAAGGCGAGGCTTCCTCTCCCCTGTGAGGAGCTGGCCTGGCTCCCGGTCCTCCCAGGACTGGGGCCTGCTTTAGGGGTCCCCCAATCAGCTCCAGTCTGATACAGCAGACCCCCTAGTGACAAACATGCAGGGCCACATCCTCTCCTCCCTCTTATGGAATTTTCCAGGACCAGCCTCTGTCCCACCCCCTCCTTCTGCCTTAGAAGAGGCCAGCAGGCAAGGGATTCCAACACATGTTCCCTCTGAGGCCCCACCCCCCAGCCGTGTTACAGGAGACCACCTGCCACGCAGAGCTTTTGTGCATCTACACACACACACAGCTTCTTTCTGAGAAACTGTATAACTGTCAAAGCAGGTGTGAGGCAGGGAACCACTCAGGGATAAAGTATGAGGGGGATGCCCCCCTGGGGGGGCTGCTGTGACCAGCCGACCCGGCATCAGGGATGACCAATTTCATTGGCTTGCACGTGGGCCTTGGGGGTAGGGCAAGACTGCTCTGTACTGCCACCAAAACCAACCTGCAGTCCCCCGACCCCACCCAATCCTCTCCCCATTTCCTGTTTGTGAACCAATCTGCAGCCCAGTGTAGTCTGATCAAAGGCAATGGGAGGTAAGACAAGTCACTACCCTAAACCCAAAGCCACAGTCCCCAGCACAGGCTAGGGATGCCCAGCTGTCCCTACTAATGGCTGGCAGCTGCCCAGCTGCTTGGGCTTTTAACAACTGGACAGGAACAGCTGTGCTCTGCAAGACACCACCCATGCCCACAGCCAAGGGGAAGGTGTCTGTCCAGGCCAGAGCCCACCAACTCTCTCTCCATTCCCTTGCACAAAGAGCCTAGGCTAGGGCTGGCCAGAGGGTCAAGTGTCATCGAAGTCAAAGGTTGCTCATTGGCCAAGAGCCAAATCAATCTGCAGGCAACTGTGTTTTGTTTGGCCTAGAGTGAGTTAAAGTTTTGAATTAACTGGATCATACTTTTAAATTGTAATATTTCACAGAAAAAAAAGGGTATAGGCAAGAAAGAAAAACGGGACATACGCTGGGCTTGTATTCCTGCAAGACATGGGCTGTAGCCTAGTATCTGCTCTCCCAATGGCCACTGTCCCCACCACCCCTGGCCCTGAGCCCACTCTTGGTTGGCTCCCATGAGAGCAGATCCTTCTCTGAGACAGGGAGCAGAATCCCAAGGCCTGAGAAGGTTAGTGAGCCCCCCGGCCATGGGGATCCTGAAGCCACCTCATGGTCTGCCTGTTTCCCCAGGCCTCCTCAGTGAGTTTATGCTAGAACCAGGATTCTTAAAGGCAGGTGCTGATTGCTTGGTAGTAGACATTCCCTTCTCTACTCACGTCTGCTCCGCCATCTGGGGGTCCACAGGGCTGGGGGAATCCATGCAGAGACCTGAGGGGACAGAGCACCTTGGTTTGAAAGTAGTGGCACTTTCTGTATACTTTCCCCAACCATGTCCCAATAAGAAAAAAAAAAAGAAAAAGAAAAGTTTCTAGTTTGGACTTTGGCACATTAGAAAATGAAACAAAACCCAATCATGGACCCTGAGAGCTTACACATCGTCTCCCAAATGGTACAGGATGCCACTCCCTGTTTACTATGGAAATTTCTTTATATGTGTCTTTAAACCACAATGCTCGCTAAGCATTTTTCTTGAACTGATTTCAAACAATTTGTTCTAGAAGAGACAACAGATTTTTAAAGAAGAGGTTATAGACTAAGAATGTTCTCAAGACCAACTCAGCCCTGGGTGCTTCCCAGGTAGGGCTGTGGTTTAGGAACTTTGGTGTGTGGTTTTACACAGGTAAGATCTCATCTAGCGTAGAGGGCCCCACCCTCTCATCCACTCAGCCAGTCCACACTGGGTGTGGTGAGCCCCACATGAGGTGTGTCTTCCTCCCATCTCTGTGGAGGGTGGGGGAAAGGCTCCTGGGCCCACCAGGTTGTGGGGAGGATGTTAGTTTGATCGGCAGGGAAATCGAGAGGCCCAGGCAGCCCCCACAAACTCTCCTGGCACTGGCAGATCTCCCCAGGCTCCCCTGGGCCTCACCTGCATCAGAAGATTCGGAGGAATCTGACGACAGGGAGGATTCAGATGCCCGTCGAGACAGGGATAGGCGCGTCAGGCGGCTGTGGCTGCGGAAGAGCAGGGTCCCTACCTGACTCTTTGGGGTTTCGCTGGGAAAGGAGCAGGGACCCGGGAAAGGAGAAAGGTGGGGTTCAAGGCCTCGCTAGCCCACGTTCCCACTCCCTCACTGAGAAAAGAACTGAGCGAAATGCTACAGCGGGAAAGCAATGGCCCTGAGGGCCGGCCCTCTTCTCAGCTCAAGGCAGGTTCATTCTACAGCGGTCCTAAAGGGGCTTCTCTTGGTTGACTGGTTTAGGAAAGGTCCTCCCAGGTGCAGGGGAAGGTGAGCCCAGGGTGTGAGCAAGGTGGCCTGGATGGAGACCAGCCTAGGGGTTGGTGGTCTAGCCGAGACGCCCCGGAGAGCCTTCCCCTAAACTGTCAGACCCCCACCTTTCCAGGATTCTTCCTGAAGGATGGACCAAGACCAGGTTCTCCTACTGGAACAACCCAGCTCTCCCCTTGCACTTAGGGAGCAGGATCAGTGTTTAATTAATTGCCTTAATTCTGGGGGCAGAATTGGGGTGGAGGGAGCGGGGGTATGGATGTGTGAGTGCCCTACGGCTCTGCCACCCTCAAGTTCCCTCTCCAGGCTTGGGAATCCCATCCTGGAGCAAAATGGTGGCCATCTGGGCAGAGATTAGGGAGGCAGCGTGGTGGAGGCACAATGAGGGAGGAGGGAGTGGAGGCAGCGTGGTGGAGGCACAATGAGGGAGGAGGGAGTGAGGGGAAAGACTTGGAGAGGCTTGTGTAGACTGAGAGCAGGTCACCTGGAGGGTGTGGGGGGCACAGCCCAGGTCTCACCTCCCATGTCCTGGGCCCCTGTGAAGGGACAAGGGCGTACCTCTCCACTGCCCAGGATGCCTCCCCCGGACTCCACCTCCTGGATTCGAATACCATGCCCGGTTCTCCAGGAGGCCCAGGACTCCAGACCGGGCCTCTCACCCCCATATCCAGCCTCCTTGGGGTGTCCTACCTGCCGAGCCCGGCGAGGTCATGCATGGTCTGGGTGAGGGTGGTGACCGGCGAGGAAGCGGTCGCGCGCACCGGAGACACCAGGAGGCCATGAGATCCCAGCAGGAGGCCCGGGAGGTGGCCGGGACGCTGGGCGCCACCGCGCACGCATGCTGGACTGAGAGCCGAGCCTGGCGCGGGCTCCGGCTGGGGCACCTCCATCGCTGCGGGGCCGGCAGAAAGCTGGCTGGAGGGCCGGGCGCAAGGCAGCCAACAAACGCCGGCACAGCTGGCTGGGCCGAGGGAGGCAGCGGGCGCGGAGGGGGTGGGGGGGGAAGGGAGGGAGGGAGGAAGAGCCACAGGGCCAGGCGCGAGGGAGGAGAGGGATGCGGGGAGGGCGGGGGCGAGGGACGCGGGGCTCAGGCACCAGCCTGGGAAGCCTCTAGTTGCAGCTGCCACTTCCACCTCCTTATATATTCGAAAAATAACAGCGGCCGCGCCGCCGGACGCCACCAATGGGGTAGCGGGTTAGAGGAGGGCGGGATTGAGGGCGGGGCCCTCAGGGCGAGAGGCGCGGAGGCTGGATATCTAGGCTTTGGGTGGGCCGGAGGAATTAGGAATCATCCCATACCCTCGCACATCCCCCTGGCGGGAGGATCCAGGCCTCCCGAAATCCTCCTGTCGCGACATGGTTTGGAGCTCCATACTCCCAAAGGCAGCAGCAACGCCCTAGGGTGGCCTCCGCAGGACCCCCCGCGGCATATCGTCACCTGGTATCACCGCTAGGGACGGGGAGAGGCTCCAACCGGCTCCCGGAAGTTTGCTAAACACAGCTGGGCTGTGCGGTCTGCGTTAGATACCCCATTTTACAGACCTGGACGTTGAGGCGTGAAGTTCATTAATTCGTTCAAGGTCACGCGGTTGGGCAGGCGGTGGGCCAGGATTCGCTCCCTCCAGGCGCCTCTGACCCCGCAGCCTCCCCGCCCCCGCAAGTGGCTGCGCTGAGCAGCAGCAAAACGTCATTCGCAGGCGGAGCGCCCAGCTTAGGAGGTGGGAGGGCAGTGGGGCCCCCAAGCGGAACTGACGGGCGCTTTCGGGGGACCCCAGGTTAGATGTTACCCCAACCGGTCCAATTTTCGCGGCAGCCCCAGTAGAGGCTCTGAATGGTGGAACTAGGCATGGATTTCCGCGGCTGGGGGTCGAGGAGGGTGTCAGCAACCAGAGAAGTTAATTAAGTATCACGCCCATTGATGACTTAGCTAACTTGGTGGCAATGGCACCATATTATTTAATTGGTGTTTCTTTGATGACCAGACCAGAGAGGCTGAATTTGTCATTCATTTAAGCCAAGCATCTTCCAATTATCTTTTTCTTTTTCCTTTTTTTTTTTTTTTTTTTTTGAGATGGAGTCTCGCTCTGTCAACCCGGCTGGAGTGACTCCGTGATCTCTGCTCACTGCAAGCTCCGCCTCCCGGGTTCAAGCGATTCTTCTGCCTCAGCCTCCCGAATAGCTGGGACTACAGGCGCACGCCACCACACCTGACTAATTTTTTGTATTTTTAGTAAAGACAGGGTTTCACCATATTGGTCAGGCTGGTCTCGAACTCCTGACGTCGTGATCCACCTGCCTAGGCCTCCCAAAGTGCTGGGATTGCAGGCATGAGCCACAGCGCCAGGCCCATCTTCCAATTATCTAAATGCCTTCCAGCCCCGCCCGTTTTCCAGGCCTCCTGGAACAAGAGGCCTGAAGGCTGCACTGAAAAGCCAGTGGGTAGTAAGCAGCTTTCATATAGCATAGGGTCTCTCCAGGTTAGAAGTGGCCTCTGGCTGGGCGGGCAGTGGGGGGGCGGACTGCAGTTCAGCAAGGCAGGAGCGCCTCTTCTCGTGAAGTCCCAGCCACCCGGACCCAAATTTTTGGGGGTGGCAAAAGGGAGGGCCTGGTGATGGGGGGCTGGGTGGGCCAATGCACGTGAAGGGGAGGGGAAGACCCCAGCCCCACCTGAGAGGGGTGGCCAACGTGGGAACCATGACCTTTCCTTTTCTCCACATTTTGCCCAGTTCCTGTGCTGTGCAGAGGGCTCTGCAAGACTGAATTTCCGGTTCATCCTCCCTGGGTCAGGGGTCATGCCCTGGACCTCCAGCCACTACTTCCAGTGAGGATGTGACTGCCCTTAGTGCCAGGAGGGAAGGGGGAAGTGCCCTTGTGAGGCTACCCAGCCCCAAAACCAGAAATAAAACCCCCAAGATTTGCGTTTTCAAAATAAACACAGCAGGTATCCCCCCTACCCCTCACCCAGCCAACATACAGGGCAACAATGCAGGGTGGGCATTATACTGTTGAATCCCTTGAAATCCCAGTCAGGTCACCTCTGGGCTGGTGAGTGGGGAGGTGGGCAAGACCATAGAGGGGTTCTGGGTTTTTTTGTTTGTTTGTTTGTTTGAGATGGAGTCTCACTGTGTCACCTAGGCTTGAGGGCAGTGGCATGATCTCGGCTCACTGCAACCTCCGCCTCCTGGGTTCAAGCGATTTTCCTGCCTCAGCCTCCCAAGTAGCTGGAATTACAGGTGCCCGCCACCATTCCCGGCCAATTTTTTATTTTCAGTAGAGACAGGGTTTTGCCATGTTGGCCAGGCTGGTCTTGAACTCCTGACCTCAGGTGATCCACCCATCTCGGCCTCCCAAAGTGCTGGGATTACAGGCGTGAGCCACTGTGCCTGGCCCACATACATAATTTAAAATATGCTAGTAGCCACATTTAAAACAATAAAAAAGAAACATGAAATTACTGTAATATTTTATTCAATGTAATGTATTCAAAATATTATTTGACATGTTATCAATATATAATTATTGAGATATTTTACATACTTTTTCGGATACCAAGTCTTCAAACTCTAATATGCATTTTACACCCCCAGCACATCTCAATTTGTACTTGCAACATTTAAAGGGCTCAATAGTGCTGGAACTGTGGCTCACACCTGTAATCCCAACAACTCCAGAGCCTGATGCAGGGGAATTGCCTGAGGCTAGTAATTCAAGACCAGCCTGAGCAATATGGTGAAACCCTGTCTTTACAAAACATTTTTAAAAAACTTAGCCGGGTGTGGTGGCCCCTGCCTATAATCCAAGCAACTCGCCTGGCGCAGTGGCTCACACCTGTAATCCCAGCACTTGGGGAGGCCGAGGCAGGTGGATCACAAGGTCAGGAGCTCGAGACCAGCCTGGCCGACATGGTGAAAACCCATCTCTACTAAAAACACAAACATTAGCTGGGCCTGGTGGCAGGCTCCCGTAATCCCAGCTCCTCAGGAGGCTGAGGCAGGATAATTGCTTGAACCTGGGGGTTAGGGGTTGCAGTGAGCCAAGATCGCGCCATTGCACTCCAGCCTGGGTGAAAAGAGCAAGACTCCATCTCAAAAACAAACAAACAAACAAACAAACAAACAATCCAAGTGACTCTGGAGGTTAGCTTGAACCCAGGAGTTTGAGTCTGCAGTGAGCTATAATTCCACCACTGCACTCCATCGTGGGCAACTGAGTGAGACTTTGACTCTAAACATAAAAATAAATTAATTTAATAGTTCAGTGGCCACTTAGGGCTAGTGGCTGCAGGTCTATATCTTTACAAGCGTAAATCCATCTGTATTTTAAAGAATATACAAACAGCATATGAACATTGTTCTAGGCTGGCATGCTGGCTCACACCTGTAATCCCAGTACTTTGGGAGGCCAAGGTAGGTGGATCACCTGAGGTCAGTAGTTCGAGATCAGCCTGGCCAATATGGTGAAACCCCGTCTCTACTAAAAATGAAAATTAGCCAGGCATGGTGGCGTGCGCCTGTAATCCCAGCTACTTGGGAGTCTGAGGAAGGAGAATCGCTTGAACCCGGGAGGTGGAGGTTGCAGTGAGCCAAGATCGTGCCACTGCACTCCAGCCTGGGTGATAAAGTGAGATTCTGTCTCAAAAATAAATAAATAAATAAAAATAAAAACCATTGCTCTATACCTTTCTTCATCTTACTTGGAGATGGATCCATATTAGTACCATAACAATATATATTTACTCAAGCCCCTAATGCTGAATATTTAGGATATTAGCTTTTACAATGATGCAATAGGTATGCCCTTATGTGTCTGTGTGCTATCTACAAGATAAATTCCTAGGGAGGAACTGATGGGAGGCACAGCATTAAGTTTGTTTTCTGTTTTTGTTTTGAGTCTAAGTCTCTCTCTGTCACCTAGGCTGGAGTGCAGTGTTACAATCTCGGCTCACTGCAACCGCTGTCTCCTGAGTTCAAGCAACCCTCCCACCTCAGCCTCCCGAGTAGCTGTGACTATAGGCGCATGCCACCATACTTGGCAAAGTTTTGTATTTTTTGGAGAGACTGGGTTTCATCATGTTGCCCAAGCTGGTCCTGAACTCCTGGGCTTAAGCGATCCACCCGCGTCAGTCTCCAAAAGTGCTGGGATTTCAGGCATGAACCACCATGCCTAGTAGCATTAAGTATTGAAATCTCCTTTTCCCTTTCTTGAATCCCATCTCCTCAAGCTGACTGGGCTATTGAAGGACAAGGACCAAATCATTTACCTCTCTCCCAGGCTCCCAGAACCTTGCATAGGTTCAAGACCAAAGTTGGCCTCTGACCGTAATATCCCACTTCTCAGCATTTCTCTTAAGGAGATGATAAAAGTACACAGAGATGTATGTTCATTGAGTTATTGTCTTCAATAGGGGAGTTGATTCCTCTGTATTGTGCAATACCTGCAACCTTTAAGGAGAATTTGCAGTCGGGTGGGGATGCCTGCTTGGTAGGAGCTCAATAATTGTTCATTATTGAAAGACTACATATTGAGATCATAGCAAATGGACTTTTGAACAAAAGGTTCCTACAGTAAAAGAAGTGTGGGCGGTGGCTCATTGCCTATAATCTCAGCACTCTGGGAGGCCAAGGAGGAAGAATCACTTGAGCTCAGAAGTTCGAGACCAGCCTGGGCAACATGGTGAAACTCTGTCTCTACAAAAGAATACAAAACTTAGGCCGGGTGCAGTAGCTCACGCCTGTAATCCCAGCACTTTGGGAGGCCCAGGCAGGTGGATCACCTGAGGTCAGGAATTCGAGACCGGCCTGGCCAACATGGTGAAACCCTGTCTCTACTAAAAATACAAAAATTAGCCAGGTGTAGTGGTTGGCGCCTATAATTCTAGCTACTTGGGAGGTTGAGGCAGGAGAATTGACTGAACCCATGAGGCAGGGGTTGCAGTTAGCCGACACTGCGCCATCGCACTCTAGCCTGGGTGACAAGAGTGAAACTCTGTCTCAAAAAAAGCAAAGAAAACACACACACAAAAATTAGCCTGCAATGGTGGTGGGTGCCCATAGTCCCAGCTACTCTGGAGGCTGAGGTGGGAAAATTGCTTGAGCCTGGGAGGCTGAGGCAGCAGTGAAGCAGTGAGCAGTAACTGAACCACTGCACTCCAGGTTGGGTGACAGAGCGAGACCCTGTCTCAAAAAGAAAAAAAAAAAAGTGTGAAATTCACTGATGTAACTATTTATTGACATGAAAAGATGTTCACAATATGGGCTACGAAATATTATGCCAAGTGTAGTCCCATTAAACACAATATGCATGGCCGGGTGCGGTGACTCACGCCTGTAATCCCAGCACTTTGGGAGGCCGAGGCGGGTGGATCACGAGGTCAGGAGATCAAGACCATCCTGGCTAACATAGTGAAACCCCATCTCTACTAAAAATACAAAAAATTAGCCGGGCATGGTGGCGGGCACCCGTAGTCCCAGCTACTCGGGAGGCTGAGGCAGGAGAATGGCATGAACCAGGGAGGTGGAGCTTGCAGTGAGCCAAGATTGCGCCACTGCACTACAGCCTGGGCAACAGCGTGAGACTCCGTCTCAAAAATAAATAAATAAATAAAAATAAAAAATAAAATAAAAAAAAAACACAATATGCATGTGAAAATATCCTACAAGGATATTCTTTGAGTGGTGGAAATAAAGTTGATTAAATATTTTTATCTTCAAAATGTTCTGTATTGTAAAATATTTTTCAAAGAACAGGTATAATTTTTTTGATTATCATTATTATTATTTTTTGAGACAAAGTCTTGCTCTGTCAGCCAGGCTGGAATGCAGTGACACGATCTCAGCTTACTGCAACCTCCACCTCTTGGGTTCCAGCGATTCTCCTGCCTCAGCCTCCTGAGTAGCTGGGACTACAGGCGCCCGCCACCACACCTGGCTAATTTTTATATATCTAGTAGAGACCGGGGTTTCGCCATGTTGGCCAGGCTGGTCTGAAACTCCTGACCTCAGGTGATCCACCTGCCTCGGCCTCCCAAAGTGCTGGGATTACAGGCGTGAGTTTTTTGATTAATTAAAACTGCATGTTTCAATACCTGTGAAAAGAAGGGAAAAACATTTTTAAAAAAATGTAAGTGCATGTTCTTTCTGACAGTTCCTCAAATGATTAAACATAGAGATCCCATATGATCCATCAATTCCACTCCTAGGTATATACCCCAGAGAAATGAAAACATACAGTCGGACGGGCGCGGTGGCTCACGCCTGTAATCCCAGCACTTTGGGAGGCCGAGGCGGGCGGATCACAAGGTCAGGAGATCGAGACCACGGTGAAACCCCGTCTCTACTAAAAATACAAAAAAAAATTAGCCGGGCGCGGTTGTGGGCGCCTGTAGTCCCAGCTACTCGGGAGGCTGAGGCAGGAGAATGGCGTGAACCCGGGAGGCGGAGCTTGCAGTGAGCCGAGATCGCGCCACTGCACTCCAGCCTGGGCGACAGAGCGAGACTCTGTCTCAAAAAAAAAAAAAAAAAAAGAAAACATACAGTCACACAAAAACATGCAAATAAATGTATGTATATAGCAGCATTATTCATAATAGCCAAAAGATGGAAAGAACCCCAATGTCCACCAACTGAGGAATGGATAAACAAAATGTCATAGAGCCATACGATGGAGCACTACTGGGCCATAAAAATGAATGAAGTACTGATACATGCTGCATCGCAGGTAAACCTTGAAAACATGACGCTAAGTGAAACAAGCCAGCCATAAAAGACACATGATTCCATCCATATAAAATGTTCAGAACAGGGAAACAAACTTATAGGCAGAATGTAGGTTAGTGGGTGCTGAGGGCGGGGCGGAGGGGATAGGGAGATGATAGCTAAAGTGTATGGGGTTTCTTTCCAAGGTGATAAAAATGTTGTCCAGGCACAGTAACTCATGCCTGTAATCCCAATACTTTGGGAGGCCCAGGCGGGTGGGTCACTTGAGACCAGGAGTTCAAGACCAACCAGGACAACATGGCGAAACCCCGTCTCTATTAAAAACACAAAAATTTAGCCAGGTGTGGTGGCATGTGCCTGTAATCCCAGCTACTGGGGAGGTTGAGACAGGAGAATCACTTGAACTTGGGAGGCGGAGGTTGAAGTGAGCTAAGATTGAGCCACTGCACTCCAGCCTGGGCAACAGAGTGAGACTTGGTCTCGAAAAAAAAAAAAAAGATATTCCAAAATGGACTGTGGTGACAGTTGTGCATATCGGTGAATTGTACACTTTAAATGGTGAATTGTATGCTTTGTGAAATATATCTTAATAAAGGTTTTTTTTTTTTGAGATGGAGTCTCACTCTGTCACCCAGGTTAGAGTACAGTGCCGTAATCTTGGCTCACTGCAATCTCTGCCTTTCCTTTCCTTCCTTCTTTCCTTCTTTCTTTCTTTTCTTCCTTTATTTCAAAACAAAGTTTGTTACCCAAGCTGTAATGCAGTGGTGCAGTCACAGCTCATTGCAGCCTCATGCTCCTGGGCTCAAGTGATCCTCCCGCCCACCTCAGCCTCCCTAGGAGCTAGAACTACAGGCACAAGCCACTATGCCTAGCTAATTTTTTTTTTTTTTGAGACGGAGTCTCGCTCTGTTGCCCAAGCTGGAGTGCAATGGCGTGATCTCAGTTCACTGCAAGCTCCGCCTCCTGGGTTCACACCATTGGCCTGCCTCAGCCTCCCGAGTAGCTGGGACTACAGGTGCCCGCCACCACGCCCGGCTAATTTTTTGTATTTTTAGTAGAGACGGGGTTTCACCATGTTAGTCAGGATGGTCTTGATCTCCTGACCTCGTGATCCGCCCGCCTCGGCCTCCCAAAGTGCTGGGATTACAGGCATGAGCCACTGCGCCCAGCCAATTTTTTTTCTTTATTTTTATTATTTATTATTCATTTAGTTTTTGGCTGGGTGAGGTGGCTCACAGCTGTAATCCCAGCACTTTGGGAGGCCAAGGCAGACGGATCACTTGAGGTCAGGAGTTTGAGACTAGCCTGGCCAACATGGTGAAACCCTGTCTCTACTAAAAATACAAAACTAAGCCGGGTGTGGTGGTACATGCCTGTGATCCCAGCTACTCAGGAGGCTGAAGCAGGAGAATCACTTGAACCAGGGAGGTGGAGGTTGCAGTGAGCTGAGATCGCGCCACTGCACTCCAGCCTAGGCAACAGTGAGACTCCATCTCAAAAAAAAAAAAAAAAAAGAAAATGAAAACTTAGCCAGGCATGGTGCCTCATGCCTGTAGTCCTAGCTACTGAGGAGTCTGAGGCTGCAATGAACTATGACTGTGGAACTGTACTCCATCCTGGGTGACAGAATCAGACCCTGTCTCAAATAAACAAACAAACGGAGAATGGAAAGCTTGCTGAGGGGCCTGAAGGGCAGCCTGGACCAAAAGAAGAGAAGGTGAGTTATGGATTTCCCAAACAGTCCTAACAGCAGAAAGCTGGGACTTACAGAAAGAGGTGGGGGATCCCAGGGCCTCAGATGGATTGCTGGGGGAAATGGTCACTTGAGAGGGGATGGAAATGGGCCCCATGCACTGCTATAGGCAAAGGGTAGACGAGGTATCTGGAAGTGGCTATGCTATCAGCATATGATGTGCGTGGCTTCTTTTCTATCCTGGAAGTGGTTGTGCCAACGCCCTTTGTATGGCACCAAAGAGGGGCCATAGGAAAGGAAAGGAAGAGAAAGGAAGGAAGGAAGGAAAGAAGAAAGGAAAGGAAGGAAAAGAGAGAAACAGAGAGAAAGAAGGGAAGAAAGGGAGGAAGGAAGGAAAGAAGGAAGGAAAGGAAGGAAAAGAGAAAGAGAGAAAGAAGGGAAGGAAGGAAGGAGAGGAAAGAGAGGAAAGAAATAAAGAAAGAAAAGACGCATGGCAAAGAGTTCTCATCCAGGTAATCTTAGATTCATTTTTGTCCAGTGACCACACACTCCTCTTGGGCCAAGCAGTGCTCTGGAAAAGTCTCCCCGTGTTCTTCTGGACCTTGAGATTAAAAGAATATCTTTTATATCTCAGGGATAGGGAAGGCCTCTCTAAGTAAGACACAAAACCCCAAAGCAATAAGGAAAAAATTGACAGATTGAAGATTAAAATTTTCTCATATCCAAAAGATTCCCTAAGCTAAGTGAGACAAGTGGCAGACTGGGAGAAAACATTTGCACATACTTAACGAAGATTTTTTTCTTCAGAGCATGTAAAGAGCTCCTAAAAGTCAAGAAAAAGACAAACACATGGTCAAAGGATATGACTAGAAAATTCACAGGATTCAAACGGCCAAGAAACATGAAAACAGAAATTTGCACTAAAACAGCAGTAAGTTACACTTTCTTCCTTTGGCTTCCAGAATGCCACAGTAGCCTGGTTTTTCTCCTGCTTCACCGGCTCCTCCACTTCAAGAGTCTCTATTTGGTTCTTTCTTTTCTTCTCTTTTTCTTTCTTTTTTTTTGAGATGGAGTCTCACTCTGTTGCCCAGGGTGGAGTGCAGTGGCATGATCTTGGCTCACTGCAACCTCTGCTCCCAGGCTCAAGCGATTCTCCTGCCTCAGCCTCCCAAATAGCTGGGACTACAGGTGAGTGCCACCACACCTGGCTAATTTTTTGTATTTTTAGTAGAGACAGAGCTTCACTATATTGGCCAGGCTGGTCTTGAACTGCTGACCTCAGGTGGTCTGCCTGCTTCAGCCTCCTAAAGCGTTGGGATTACAGACCTGAGCCACTGCACCTGGCCTCTTTCTTGAGCCTTTAACCTTGGAGGACCCAGGGCACTGTCCTTGGTCCTCTTTTCTTCTTTGTCTACACTCACCCACAACTTTATCCAGCCCCAGGTCCTCAGCCTGTCCCCCTGGGTCACAGCCTTCCTCTCTGCCAACTGCTGGAGTTCCCCTTGGTGCTGCCCTAAGAGATTTTTAAAAACACAGTTGGCCGGGGGCGGTGGCTCACGCCCGTAATCCCAGCACTTTGGGAGGCCGAGGCCGGCGGATCACGAGGTCAAGAGATCAAGACCATCCTGGCTAACACCGTGAAACCTCGTCTCTACTAAAAATACAAAAAATTAACCGCGTGTGGTGGCGGGCACCCGTGTCCCAGCTACTCCGGAGGCTGAGGCAGGAGAATGGCGTGAACTCGGGAGGCGGAGCTTGCAGTGAGCCAAGATCGCACCACTGACCTCTAATCTGGACCTGGACGACAGAGCAAGACTCCATCTCAAAAAACACACACACACACAAAAACAAAAAAAAAAATCCCAAAACAAACAAACAAAACAAAACAAAAACACACAGCTATACGTTCATTTTTTTTTTTTTTTTTTTTTTTTCCCTGAAACGGAGTCTCGCTCTTTCGCCCAGGCTGGAGTGCAGTGGTGCGTTCTCGGCTCACTGCAAGCTCCGCCTCCTGGGTTCACGCCATTTTCCTGCCTCTGCCTCCCAAGTAGCTGGGACTACAGGCGCCCGCCACCACGCCCGGCTAATTTTTTTTCTATTTTTTAATAGAGACGGGGTTTCTCCGTGTTAGCCAGGATTGTCTCGATCTCCTGACCTCGTGAGCCACCCGCCTCGGCCTCCCAAAGTTCTGGGATTACAGGCGTGAGCCACCGTGCCCGGCCCGTTCATTGTTTTAAGAGCTTGGCATTTTAATGTTTTGCTGCAGGAGAGGGAGGCTTCAGGGATTCACACTTATATACATCCATGATGTTATTTCTGTAAGTGCAAACACATATATTTATGGCTATATGCATGGAAAAGCCCAGAAAGTGACACACCAAGATGTTATGAGTGTTTATCTGTGGGTTTTGGGATTACTAGAACTTTAAAAATGTCATTAGCACCATCAAATAGATTTACAACTGTAATGTTGATTACAAAAATAACTTAAGGGTGTAACAATAGGTTACATACGCTAGTGTTCATTCATAGCTGGAAAGCTACACAATCATTAAAAAGCGTGTTGGCAATGATACCGATATGGCAAAATTCTCACTACTTGATGCCAGGTAAAACAGCAGGAGATGCCAGATATACAGTCTATACAGTCTGATGCCAGTTTTATATAATAAATTTTAAAAAAGAAAACTACATGCGTCTAGAGAAAAGACTGGAAGGAAATGTATCAAAATGTTACCTGTGCATCTCTCTAGGTGATGTGAAAGGCGTTTTTCAACTTCTTGAATTTTTCAGTTTCCGCAAAAAAAAAAAAAAAAAAAAAAGGGGGGTTTTTTTACCTTAATTTTTAAAAAAACAAAAAAACCCTGTTTCTTATCCTTTTTGAGCCGCAAGTCGCTGACCGCCGGGCGCAGTAGCGATGCACCGCATCCCCGCCCGCGTCGCTGCCGGGTCGCCCGAGGCCGCAGCACGGGAAGGTCCCGCAGGCCGCAGCGCCCCCGCGCGGTACGTCCTGGCGGCGGGAAGGGGGTGGGCGCCGAGGGCGGGGAGGCGGTGCCGGGCGTCCCCACGCTTCCCGCGAGATCCCGCTCCGCCCGCTCCGCCCGCTCCGCCCCGCTCGCCGCGCTCCCAGCTCCCCGCGCCGCGGCACTTCCTGCCTTCCGCGCCCGCGCCGCCCGCCCTCGCCTGCGCCCGTCGCCTGCCGCCCGCCGCCCGGCGACGCGCCCGCCGGCGCCCCC
>NC_037678.1:75113573-75122950 GCF_003255815.1 Theropithecus gelada | reverse complement strand
CCGCCGCGCCCGCGAGCCGCTTTGTCTCGGGCGGGGCGCGCGGGAGAGGCCGCCAGGTGCCCCCCGCCACGGGCCTGGGCCCCCCGCCCCGGGGCGGCGGCGGCGGCGCCGGGCCCCGGGGCGGGGGGCGCGCCGGGATGGGCCCCAAGCGGCGACAGCTGACGTTCCGGGAGAAGTCACGGATCATCCAGGAGGTGGAAGAGAATCCGGACCTGCGCAAGGGCGAGATCGCGCGGCGCTTCAACATCCCGCCGTCCACGCTGAGCACGATCCTGAAGAACAAGCGCGCCATCCTGGCGTCGGAGCGCAAGTACGGGGTGGCCTCCACCTGCCGCAAGACCAACAAGCTGTCTCCCTACGACAAGCTCGAGGGCTTGCTCATCGCCTGGTTTCAGCAGATCCGCGCCGCCGGCCTGCCGGTCAAGGGCATCATCCTCAAGGAGAAGGCGCTGCGCATAGCCGAGGAGCTGGGCATGGACGACTTCACCGCCTCCAACGGCTGGCTGGACCGCTTCCGCCGACGCCACGGCGTGGTGTCCTGCAGCGGCGTGGCCCGCGCCCGCGCGCGTAACGCTGCCCCCCGCACCCCGGCGGCGCCTGCCAGCCCGGCCGCGGTGCCCTCGGAGGGCAGTGGCGGGAGCACTACTGGTTGGCGCGCTCGGGAGGAGCAGCCGCCGTCGGTGGCCGAGGGCTACGCCTCGCAGGACGTGTTCAGCGCCACCGAGACCAGTCTATGGTACGACTTTCTGCCCGACCAGGCCGCGGGGCTGTGCGGAGGCGACGGACGGCCGCGTCAAGCCACCCAGCGCCTGAGCGTCCTGCTGTGCGCCAATGCCGATGGCAGCGAGAAGCTGCCCCCGCTGGTGGCCGGCAAGTCGGCGAAGCCCCGCGCAGGCCAAGCCGGCCTGCCCTGCGACTACACCGCCAACTCCAAGGGTGGTGTCACTACCCAGGCCCTGGCCAAGTACTTGAAGGCCCTGGACACCCGAATGGCTGCAGAGTCTCGCCGGGTCCTACTGCTGGCCGGCCGCTTGGCTGCTCAGTCCTTGGACACCTCGGGCCTGCGGCATGTGCAGCTGGCCTTCTTCCCGCCGGGCACCGTGCATCCGCTGGAGAGGGGAGTGGTCCAGCAGGTGAAGGGCCACTACCGCCAGGCCATGCTGCTCAAGGCCATGGCCGCGCTAGAGGGCCAGGATCGCTCAGGCCTGCAGCTGGGTCTCACGGAGGCCCTGCACTTTGTGGCTGCCGCCTGGCAGGCAGTGGAGCCTTCGGACATAGCCGCCTGCTTTCGTGAGGCTGGCTTTGGGGGTGGCCCTAATGCCACCATCACCACTTCCCTCAAGAGCGAGGGGGAGGAAGAGGAAGAGGAGGAGGAGGAAGAAGAGGAGGAGGAGGAGGGTGAAGGAGAGGAAGAGGAGGAGGAAGGAGAGGAGGAGGAGGAGGAAGCAGGGGAAGGAGAGGAATTGGGGGAGGAAGAGGAAGTAGAGGAGGAGGGTGATGTTGATGACAGTGATGAAGAAGAGGAGGAAGATGAGGAGAGCTCCTCTGAGGGCTTGGAGGCTGAGGACTGGGCCCAGGGAGTAGTGGAGGCCGGTGGCAGCTTCGGGGGTTATGGTACCCAGGAGGAGGCCCAGTGCCCTACTCTGCATTTCCTGGAAGGTGGGGAGGACTCTGATTCGGACAGTGAGGAAGAGGAGGACGATGAGGAAGAGGATGATGAAGATGAAGATGACGATGATGATGAGGAGGATGGTGATGAGGTGCCTGTACCCAGCTTTGGGGAGGCCATGGCTTACTTCGCCATGGTCAAGAGGTACCTGACCTCCTTCCCCATTGACGACCGCGTGCAGAGCCACATCCTCCACTTGGAACACGATCTGGTTCACGTGACCAGGAAGAACCATGCCAGGCAGGCGGGAGTTCGGGGTCTTGGACATCAAAGCTGAGTCACTGGACCTAGCTGTGCCCCCAACCTAGATTGGCAGCACCACCCCAGGGCAGAGGACTCTCTGGGCACCCGCTGTGCATGGAGCCAGAGTGTGGAGCCCCAGATCCTTTAGTAATGCTTCCCCTGGCCCTGCAACAGGCCTGGTCACCTCGGCCGGGCCGGGGGCTGAGTTCAGCCTCACTGCCTGCTTATTGCCTCTTTCTCAGAATCCTCTTTCCTCCCCATTTGGCCCTGGGCTCAGGGGACCAGGTGGGGCGGGTGGGGAGCTGTCCGGTGCTACCACACCGTGCCCTCAGTGGACTAACCACAGCAGCAGCCAGGGGTGGGCCCTGGAGGTTCCCGGCCGGAGAGTGCCTCTCCCCTCTGCCACCAGGTCTTTGGTGCGGGGGGGACCCCAAAGCCATTCTGGGAAGGGCTCCAGAGGAAGGTCCAGCCTAGGCCCCCTGCAAGGCTGGCAGCCCCTACCCCCACCCCCTGGGCCGCCTCGAGAAGCACAGTTTAACTCACCACGGGCTCCTGAGCCTGCTTCTGCCTGCTTTCCACCTCCCCAGTCCCTTTCTCTGGCCCTGTCCATGTGACTTTGGCCCTTGGTTTTCTCTCCAGATTGGAGGTTTCCAAGAGGTCCCCCACCATGGGAGTGACAATGGGCGCTTCCCTTTTGTGGGCAGCTGCAGGCCCCATGCCTCTCCTCCCTCTCTGGCAGGGTCCCATCCTGGGCAGAGGGGCCTGGGGCTGGGCCCAGAGTCCAGCCATCCAGCTGCTCCTTTCCCAGTTTGATTTCAATAAATCTGTCCACTCCCCTTTTGTGGGGGTGAACATTTTAACAGCCAAGGGTGCATCCTTCATGGTCTGGGCTTGCGTCTGTCTTGGGGGACATATTTGTCCTGGCTTCCTTTGGTCCTTGCTTTGGTGGGACATGGAGGCAAGTGTTGAGAGGGTGGCCCTGACCCGAAGAGGGGCAGGAGGAGACCTCAAGCTTGGGATCACTTGGCTGGGGCAGGAGGGAGGGAGCCATCAGTCTCTGGGGGCAAATCAATATGCACATGGGGACTAGGCCTACGGAGGCTGGTTTGAAGGCCTTTGCAGGAGTGAAGTCAGGACAGAAAGGAGTGTTGGGGCAGCTTCTGGGGTCCAGATTGGAGTTTGGAGGGGCATATAGGGCACCTTTGGTTTACCTTTGGTGCCTTAAGAGAGAGCCCTTTAGGCCTTTCAGTGATTGGCATCTCCAAGCCTGGTGGCCACCTCTGGGCACAGTGGCAGGAGGAAGGTGAAATTGCTAGGAACAGATTGCACCCCCAAGAGGCAGAGAATGAGTTGGTCACTCCCTGTGCAGTGCCTTCCAGGGGGGCCCCAGTACAAAGGTGAGGTCAGGTCCCTTTGCTGATCCTACCCTTTTTCCTTTCAGAGCCAGCCCCTCCTTACCCCTTCCTCACTGAGGCCCCAGCGGTTCCAACCAGGGAAGGGCCTGGGCTTAAGCAAGGCTGGCAGCTCTGGGCCCCAAACCGGTTTTCCCACCACCTGAGGCTGGCACATCACTTCTGTGTTTCCTTCCCAGCCCCAGCCCGCCCTCACCACCAAGTTTCTCCTCCAACACTGGGAATGTTAATGGGGGAGTATCCAGTTCATCTCTTGTCCCTGGCATGCCCTGGTTATTGCCCCTTGTGGAAAATCAACACCACTATATATGACTTTAAAACTAGAAATGGGTGTGACTTCCACTCTTGGCCTGCACTTCTGGCATTCAGGAATCCCCTCCAGGCCTTGAGGACTTTGAAGTGACAACAAAAAGTAGTTGGGATCCCCCTTGCCACCACCTTCCCACCCCAAGTCCGAACCCTGGAGGTGGAGACCAGAAAGCTACAAGTAAGCCCCACCTGCTCTGGAGTGAGCAGGAGGGAGTATGGCCTGCTTGCCCAGGTGCTCCTGTTTAACCCAGCTCCCTCACCGCAGGTTCCAACAAGGCGAATTACTTCCATTTGTCTCCTGTGAAAAAGAACACTTCTTGCTGGAACTGAGACTGTCTCATTAATGATAGTACCAGCTGATACTAATAGGGGCCCTGTTCTGTGCTAAATGCTTTAGATGCTCACAAAGCCCCTATAAGGTAGGTAAAGCCAAGAGAAACCAGGCAGAGGTCTGATCAGGTGCCCAAGGCCACGCGGTTAGTCAAGCTGTTTTCCCATCCTGACTCTAGAAGTACCTCTTCACTAAGGAGGGACCCATATTCCTAACCCTCCTAAGGGTAGTGCTGTTTTGGAATGGAACTGGGTACTGCAATGAATTTCTTTCTTTCTTCTTTTTTTTGAGATGGAGCCCGCTCTGTCACCTAGGCTGGAGTGCAATAGCACGATCTCAGCTCACTGCAACCTTTGACTCCCAGGTTCAGGCGATTCTCTTGCCTCAGCCTCCTCAGTGGCTGGGATTACAGGCACCCGCCACCACACCTGGCTAACTTTTTTGCATTTTTAGGAGAGACAGGGTTTTGCCATGTTGGCAAGGCTGGTCTCGAACTACTGAGCTCAGGTGATCTGCTCACCTCGGCCTCCCAAAGTGCTGGGATTACAGGCGTAAGCCACTGTGCCCTGCCTGAAATGAATTTCTAATCCATGGAAGAATAGCTAGCTCATTGACGGGAGATGAGGGGTTTGGGACAAATAAGTGAGAACCATCGTCATTTCACAAAGGAGGAAATGGAGTTAAGAAGTTAAATGACCTGCCCAAGGTACTGGCCTCGAACTCTGGTGTTCTCCCTGGGAGTCTGGGTTACGTATTAAATACCCCACTAGAACACTGCTGGGAAGGGCGAGTGGCGATGACCCCATGAGCATAGAGTTTTGGAGAGGGACGAAGCAGGAAGCAGTTGTACCACGCAATCCAGTTGGGTGGCAGATTATCAACAGTGCACCCCCAAATAAAGCTGACAAACACTGGAGTGCTCCCTTCATTTGGGACTAAAGGGCTAAAGGGCCAAGAAGGGGAATCCCCACCCTAGGTGTGCAGATGCAGGAATTCTGAGGGCCTGATTGGCTTTGGCTGGTCCCAAAGTGGGTGAGTGACTGGTCAGCAGGTGGCGTGGGCACAGAAGTGATGCTTTCTTGGGAAGAAGAAAAGGACAGCTAACCGCCTTTTCAAAGCTCCGGCCTGAGAGGAGGTAGCGGGGAGGGGATAAAACTACAACTCCCAGAAGTCTTTGCTCCCAGGCGAGGCAGGGGATGGTTTCCATGGTTTCATAAAACAATATGGCCGCTCCCAGCTGGGACGTGAGTCTCTGGATTAGGCAGGCAGAGGCAGTTACGGGCTTCTGCAGTGGCAAGAAAGGAAGCGCCTGAAGGGTCGTGAGGCTGGGGCTGGACCCGGCACCGCTGGGGCGGCCAGGCCTTGAGGACGCCAATGGCGAGCAGCGTGGACGAGGAGGCGCTGCACCAGCTGTACCTGTGGGTAGACAACATACCTCTGTCCCGGCCCAAGCGAAACCTCTCCCGGGACTTTAGTGATGGAGGTGTGTGCCCCTGTGTGTCTGCATGTTCTGTCCTGTATGTTCGTGTGTGATGGGTCTCTGTGCAAACTCTTTGTGTTTGTGTGCGTGTAGGGGTGGGGAGGAATCTGTCTCCTGGGACTTCAAATTGTAGACGTGTGTGCTTGTTTTCTATTTGCATCTGTGTGTGAACGATGTGTGCCCATATATGTATGTCTACATGTTCTATCCTGCGTGCATGTGGGGGGATGTGCCTCTAACTCCCTCCAGGGACGTTAGTGATTAAGATATGTGTCTGCATATTTATTTGTGCATTTCTGTATGTGCTCACTCATTGCTATGTGTTCTATATTTGTCTTGTGGGAGTCTGAGTATGTGTGTGTTCATATGTGTGTGTTCATATGTGTGTTGACATGTTTAGTCCTGTATTTGTGGGGGTTTGTGTGCTTGTGTTTCTTTGTGCTTGTGAAGGTGTTTGTGTTTCTAGGAATGTCTCCTGGGGTCTCAGTGACACAAATACTTACCTGTCATCTCATGTCAAGTACTTCTGTGCATCTCTATATTTGGGGAGGCTGTGTGCATATGTGGCTTTTTGTGCTTCTGTTTATGTGTGTTTTACATGTGTGCCTAGCATGTGTTTGTTCTGTGTGTCTACACATTCTGCCCTATGTATCTATATGTAGAGAGATCTTATCACATGTGTCTCTGCTTATGTGACTCTTTTACTCTCCTGGAACTGTGGTGTTGGAGTGTGTGTGTGTGTATCATGCATCCATGTGAATTCCCTGGGCTCCTGAAAGCCTCTCTTGGAGACTTGTTCTCTCTCTCTCTCTCTTTTTTTTTTTTTCTTATTGCCCAGGCTGGAGTGCAGTGGCATGATCACAGCTCACTGCAACCTCCACCTTCTAAGTTCAAGCGATTCTTCTGCCTCAGCCACCCAAGTAGCTGGGATTACATGCACCACCACACCCAGCTAATTATTGTATTTTTAGTAGAGATGGGGTTTCACCATGTTGGCCAGGCTGTTCTCGAACTCCTGGCTTCGGGTGATATGCCTGCCTCAGCCTCCCAAAATGTTGGGATTATAGGTGTGAGCCACTGCGCTGGCTGACTCATTCTGTACTAGAGGACCAGGGACTCAGTATTCCCGTTCCTAAATTCATGGGGAAGGGATGCAGCTCCTCTGAGGTATGCTGGAGACTTAGTCTCCTCTACTATGACTAATCTTAATGTTTTTGTCTCCCTCCTTATCCTTCCCCTTTCTGCATCTCCACCCCTCCATTGGGTTCCACTGCTCTGCCATGCCTGATTCTCCCACCCACCTTCTCTCCCCTCTTCCTTCCTTACCCATGCCCCCACCTTCCATATCTGCTCCCCTCTCCCTCAGTCCTAGTTGCAGAGGTCATCAAGTTTTACTTCCCCAAGATGGTGGAGATGCACAATTATGTCCCCGCCAACTCTCTCCAGCAGAAACTCAGCAACTGGGGTCATCTGAACAGGTAACAGAATACCTGGGTGCAGGAGTGGGAATCTCTAGCCCCCACCCTGGGTTCCCAGGAAGGACTACCCCAGCCCCATCATCTCCTATGGTCTTGGTTGCCCAGGCTGAGACTGTTTTGGTGGCAGGGTGGGGAGGGTCAACGCAGACAGAATTCGTCTGATTACAAAATGAAAAGACTATTCTATTCGGAAGGAGGCAAGGAACCTCGGGACACCCACACAAGGAAGCTCAGATGCGATGCCCTTCCACTCCCCCAGGGCTGTGCACTCAGAACTGCAACCACCATGCCACCTTCCCTCTCCCCCCGTCCCCTCGCTTCATTTCCCCAGGACCCAATCCGCTATCCCTGTGTCTACCCCTCAGGAAGGTGCTGAAGAGGCTGAACTTTTCAGTACCGGATGACGTGATGCGCAAGATCGCAGAGTGCGCCCCAGGTGTGGTGGAGCTGGTGCTTATACCGCTGAGGCAGCGCCTGGAGGAGAGGCAGAGGCGCAGGAAGCAGGGCACTGGCTCCTTACAGGTGCCACCCCGCTCGAGCTTCTCCCACCGCTTTGGGGGCTGGGTGGGGGGCACTCCCCCGACCACAGAAAGGCCAGCCTGGGTGATAAGTGTGGGGGAGGGGTGCTTGGCTAATAGAGTCTGGCCTGGGGGCCGGTGGAAGGGACATAGGGCTCCTTGGGGATGACTGAGCCTGGGCTCACAGCGGACCCCGGGGTTCTTTCAGGAACTGGCTCCCCAGGATGGCAGTGGCTACATGGATGTGGGTAAGGTGGCCTTTTCCGTTTCTTCCTTCCCAGTGGAGCTTTCCTTCTGTCCTTCTTCCTGTCGCTTGTGAGAGTGGAACTGGGGCGGGGGAAGCAGGAAAGTGAGACTCCAGCACAGTCATTCCTCCACTTGCCTTGTCTCAGGTTTATCCCAGAAGGCCCGAGGTGAAGGTGCCCTGGACCCCCAGGGAGAGGGTCAGCTCAGGTAAAGAAGCTGGGAGTTCCCGACTTCATCAGGCTGGTGATCTCTGCATACAGCTGGGGTTGGAGGGCAGGGTAGGCTGAGCTTGAGGCACGAAAGGGGCTAGAGGGGGAGAAGGGAAGGCCTGGTCGAGGGCACTGGAAGGGTGAGTGTAGGGCCCGAGGTCCAAGCCTCGGCTAAGCTGCTTCCCACCCCAGCGGGGTACGGCCGCCGGCGCCTCGGCCTCCGGCGTATAACCAGGCGTTGCAGGGCGACCCGAGCTTCGTCCTCCAGATCGCTGAAAAGGAGCAGGAGCTGTTGGCCTCGCAGGAGACCGTGCAGGTGAGGGGTCTAGGAAGGCTGCGGGTGGGGGGTCGTGGCTAGCAGAGGCCAGGTAGGAGGGAGCAGGCCGCCGGACTTGACCCTTGTGCGGCGCGGCTTAGGTCCTGCAGATGAAGGTAAGGCGCCTGGAGCACCTGCTCCAGCTCAAGAACGTGCGGATCGAAGACCTCTCCCGGCGGCTCCAGCAGGCGGAGCGGAAGCAGCGGTGAGCGGCTGCCCGGGCCGCGCGGGGACGCTCCGGTACCCGCCAGAGCCCCGACTCCGCGCCCGACCCACCCACCGATGGACAGACCACTGGGAGGGCGGAGCCCGCTGCTCTCAGGAGCCTCTTGGGGCCCGAGTGCCCTCCTTCCTTGGGATGGGTGAGCGTGGGAGGAGGTGGGACAGGAACTCTGGGAGCGGAGGCCCGGGACTGAGCCGCCTCCTCCCACTCCATCCGGGTCAGGAGAATGGACCGCTTTCCAGAGCCCAGAAGCCACGTGCAGAGACCTAGCCTGCCCCCCAAAGCAGTGTCCAACACCTCGGGCCCGGCCTTACAGCCCCCCGCGCTGGGCCTTGGGGGGCGGTCCCGTGGCTCTGTCCACACCCCCAGAATCAGGTACCCGCGCAGCTCCGAGGACGGCTGCGTCTCCACCCGGGCTAGTTCCCCATGCCCTCAGCCATGGGGGAATCTGCCCTGGGTCGCTGAGGGGCTCCCCTGCCCCTCCTGGGAGCTTACCTGGGACCCACCTCGGCGATGGAGACCGCAGCAGCTGGAGAGGAAAGGGTGAGGAGTGGGATCGCCAGGAGGAGGGAGGACATCAACGATGTGCCTGTAGCAGTCGTCCCTCCCTCCTCGCACACGGGGTACTGAGGGGGAAGGTTTGAAGGATAAGGCTCAGGGCTGCCCCATTAAAGTTAGTGTTCTGTTCTATTTCCTGTGCCTGCCTTTTCTTTCTGCATTGATCTCTGAGGGGAGGGAGTTTCTGCTTCCCTTGTCCTCGATCTCCCCACCTCCACCTTGAGTGAAAGAGCTTTCTGGACCCAGAGTGGGTCTCATCTTGTGGGTGGCTGGGTCCTGTGTGGCCACAGCTTGGTAGGTTGATGATATCACCAGGGGTCAGGTTATGGGCAGGATGACAGCCTAACTTTTTTTTTTTTTTTTTTTTTTTTTTTTTTTTTTTTTT